>NC_084634.1:13262908-13308541 GCF_033978795.1 Nerophis ophidion | reverse complement strand
GACTTCAGTTGAGAGAGAGAGAGAAAGAGAGAGAGAGGCGATGCGAATCACTGCTGAGGTAGCTAACGTTAGCCAGCAACAATTTGTTGATTACATTATTTTGATTTAGATTTATCTCAAACTGTAAATCAATCAATCAATCAATCAATGTTTATTTATATAGCCCCAAATGACAAATGTCTCAACGGACTTCACAAATCATTACGACTACAACATCCTCGGAAGAACCCACAAAAGGGCAAGGAAAACTCACACCCAGTGGGGCAGGGAGAATTCACATCCAGTGGGACGCCAGTGACAATGCTGACTATGAGAAACCTTGGAGAGGACCTCAGATGTGGGCAACCACCCCCCCCCCCCCCCTCTAGGGGACCGAAAGCAATGGATGTCGAGCGGGTCTAACATGATACTGTTAAAGTTCAATCCATAGTGGCTCCAACACAGCCGCGAGAGTTCAGTTCAAGCGATCCAAGACAGCAGCGAGAGTCCCGTCCACAGGAAACCATCTCAAGCGGAGGCGGATCAGCAGCGTAGAGATGTCCCCAACTGATACAGGCGAGCGGTTCATCCTGGGTCCCGACGAGCGGTCCATCCTGGGTCTCGACTCTGGACAGCCAGTACTTCATCCATGGTCATCGGACCGGACCCCCTCCATAAGGAGAAAGAAAAGAAGCGGCAGATCAACTGGTCTAAAAAGGAGGTCTATTTAAAGGCTAGAGTATACAGATGAGTTTTAAGGTGAGACTTAAATGCTTCTACTGAATGGATTTAAGAAAGTTATTCCCCTCTCAGAAGAGAAGAAGCAGCAGGAATGAGAGATGTAAGTGAAGTACCAGCTAGCTAGGCAACATCATTGTCTTAAGTTGATGCTAAGTTAGCTAACGTTATTCTTGTATCAAGACAAACATATTCATTTGCTGTACGAGCTGTCGGGGGAATTTCCAATGAACATGAAACATAATGTTGGTTATTGTCTGCTGGTTCTGCATCAATGATGATTTGGAGTAAGCATGTGTGAGTTGAGTGCTTCTCAAATGGTTTATCTTCAGGAAGAAAAACATTTTTCCATATCATCAAGTCGTGAGCCAAATTTTTAAATCATTCAAGTTTATTTCACAGAAAAATAGCACAGTAGACTTGTCTTGTTATCGGTGTGACTCTGACTAAAATAATCTTGTTTTGTCACCAGTAAAATGGCTACAGCTAAAGCATCTGGTTTTGTTTCCAGAAAAAAAAGTAACATTTCTGTATTTATTTTCAGAAAGATGGCTGAAAATATCGGGTTTTGTTGCCCCATTTAGATTTTTGAAAATATATTTCCATGTCTGTCCTGAGTCCTCCAACTTTTTAGTCGGTTTGCCTTTTGCTAAAATACTCACTAATAGTCACTAGAAAAAATAGCTAAAAATATCTGGTTTTGTTGCCACAATTTGATTTTTTTCTCCCTAAACTGAAAATGACACACAATCCACTTTTATGTCACGACCCAGCAGTTGGGAACCACTGGTCAACTGTATAACAGTTACTGTAATATTTCCATGTCTGTCCAGAGTGATTGACCACTTTGCAAAAATGACGAGATGTTACAGTTTACTCCTCAGAAAATGATTCCCTAAACAGACACACAACAGTTGTTCATTTATTCTACTACTGTGGCTTTATTGTTTTGTGTATATTTTATAATTGTGTGTATCTGAAATAGGATTAGCCACATTGCCATAATTGGAAATTAAATAATATAAAAGAACCCAGAGATGTAGGGGTGCTTTATTTTTTTGTTTTACTTTTGTAGATGTTAAATTTGCAGATGATTACTGCAATAAATATTTCAAAAAGATTCATTGCTCTTCCTTTTTGCTTTTACCAGTCTGGAGCAAAAATGTGCAAAAGTAGGTCAAATGCATTAGTTAATTTCAGGTGGTTAATCAAAGATCCATACAACATGATCCGATATGATTCCATGGTTTAAAGCAGTGGTTCCCAACCACAGAAGCCGCGGAAGAATTTTTTATTTAAAAAAAAATATATATATATATATTTTTTTTTTTTAATTAAATCAACATAAAAAACACAATATACACTTACAAATAGTGCACTAACCACAAAAAACTCCCCTTTTCATGACAAAAACGTCCTTTTTTCATGACAAAGAAGAAAAAAATAAAAAAAATAAATAAAAAAAGCACCCCCCCCCGGGCCGCGGGATACAAAAAGGTTGGGGACCACTGGTTTAAAGCACTATTTATGAATTCTTATGATAAATACGTGCTAAAAATGTTTTTGCTTGCGCGCTTTGCACGCGCACATGAATTATTTGTGCCCCAGGTGTGCCCCAGTACAGTATTAGGTCTAGTGACGCCCCTGGATCGTACCGTCCCGGCAGCGCCGAACCTGGCATCAAACGCTTGACTCGACGTCACCGTTTTGGGACAAAAAAAAAGAGGTGGTAGATAAGAGGTGGAAATATAAGCGACTTACCTGTGGTAGCGCAGGAAAACCTTGGGTACAAGTTGCACACCTGCATCTCATTGGACATAATTGTGGTGCGTTCAAGAACCCCTGATTAAAGTTAGGAACAGAGGCGTCGCCGGTGTTTGAAGACTAGAGGAGACTTAACCCCCAAAAGATGCACTGTTTTATATATATATATATATATATATATATATATATATATATATATATATATATATATATAAATAAGTATTTTCTTTCACGACCCCACCTTTTTTTTCTTCACCTAAGTGACATCATTTTTATCATACCCCGCCCCCCAATTATTTACTGTCACACCCTCATGGACATACATTTTGGTAACCTCCCCCCCTCTTTATTTTCTGTCAAGCCCCCTCCCCGCCCTACCCCCCCCCCCCCCCAAGAGAGGTTTTTTTTTTCACACACACCCAATAATTTTTCCCCATGGACATCATTTTCGTCATGCAGGACACCCCCCCCCCCCCCCTCAAGATAGTTCTTTACAAACACCAAAGATGCCATGACGCCATTGCCTCTCACGCCCCCTTCCTCCCGAAACCTGCACGGTGCCCCTATACCCGCTTTTTATGAATCACTGTTTGGAAGTTTCTCATTATTAAAGACTTTTCCAGTATTTGTGTGCAGCCCCCGCCCCTATTTATATGACAAAATATACTCCATTGCCTCTCACGCCCCCCCTTAAGGGACTTTTTTTTTTCACGTTCGCCCCAAAGTTATTGTTTATTTTTTTGTCACCTGTCAAGAAAGTTCTTTAATAAAACTAAATACGCCTTATCGCCTTTGCCTCTCACGCCCCTTTCTCCCGACACCTTGGGGCGCCCCCCTACCTGCTATTTATGAGTCACTGTGTTAAATGGTCTGTTTGGAAATTTTTCACAGTTAGAGAATTAGAAAATATTTGTATCACCCCCCTATTCATTTAACTAGCTGTATATGACAAAATATACGCTATTGCCTCTCACGCCCCCCCTCAAGGGCCAATTTTTTTCCCGTTTCCCCCAAAGTTATTGTTTTTTTTTTCATCTCTATGTGTCAAGATAGTTAGTTACTAACACAACATTTGCTTTCATATCATTGCCTCTCACCAACCCCCCCCACGCCCCCAACAATGTTTTTTTTTATCTGTCCTTTCCAGCCACTTTAGTAATGTTTCTGTAGAATTTTATCAAACAAAACCAGTTTTATTTTAAGTAATGTATACATTTATCAGAGTTTTTTAAATCTATTTTATGGAGGAATCTAGTTAATCACAGAACTGGTATAATTGTATTTCCAATTCAGGGGGGGTATGAAAACAATTAACATCTCCAAGGGGTAAGGGGGGGCGTGAAAAAATGTATTGAAAAGCACTGGCGTAAACAAAGTGTGTTTTTATGGGGCAATGACAATAAGTTAAGGTGTGGGGGGGGGGGGGGGGGGGGGCCTTCAGGGGTCGTACACATCTACGGCATGATAAGTTGTCAGGGGGGGCCTGAAAAAACAACAAAACACTTTGTTGTATGCATTCAAATACAAATATATACATATTATCAGGTTCGAATATGTGTTTCAGTTTGGGGGGATGTGAACAAAAATTATGTCCCTAACAGGGGGGGCATGACAAGATGCATGTGTGTGTACGGGATAGCGACAATGAGTTTAGGTTGGGAGGGGTGACCCTTCAGGAGTCGTACACATGGAGTCTTGCACATAGAGTGGGGCGGGCATGAGGTGTCGGGGGGGAGGCGTGAAAAAAATACACAAGTCTTCAGCTATGTAGCTTGTAGGTTCTGTTTTGTATGGATACAAATGAAAATAAATAAATATCAGGTTGTCATGAGTATTTCCATTTGTGTGGGGGGGGGGGGGGGAGCGTGAACAAAAATGACACCCTAAGGGGGGGGGGGCATGACAAGATGCATGTGTGTGTATAGGCCGGTGACAATTAGTTCAAGTGGGAAGGGGGTGACCCTTCAGGAGTCGTACGCATGGGGTGTTGCACATATAGCCGGGCGGGCGTGATAAAATGTCGGAGGGGGGGGCGTGAAAAAAACCCATAAGTCTTCAGATAGGTGGTTTGTAGGTTCTGTGTTGTATGGATATAAATAAATAAAAAACACATATTATCAGGTTCTAATTTGTATTTTAGTTTGGGGGGGCGTGAACAAAAATGACACCCCAAAGGGGGGGGGGGCATGACAAGAAGCATGTGTGTGTATGGGGCGGGTGACAATGTGTTCAGGTGGGTGGGGGGTCTTGCACATATAGTGGGACGGTCATGATAAAATGTTGGGTGGGGGGGGCGTGAAAATAAAAAATACACAAGTCTTCAGCTAGGTAGCTTGTAGGTTCTGTGTTGTATGGATACAAATAAAAATCATGTTCTCAGGGGTATTTCCATTTGAGGGGGTGGGGGGGGGGCGTGAACAAAAATGATGCCCCTGAGGGGGGGCATGACAAAATGCATGTGTGTGTATGGGCTGGTGACATTAAGTTCAGGTGTGGGGGTTGGAGGGTATTCCTTCAGGAGTCGTAGGTATGGGAACTCGCACATATAGTGGGGGGACATGATAAAATGTCGGGGGGGGGGGGGGGGGCGTGGAAAAAAACAACATAAGTCTTCAGTTAGATGGTTTGTAGGTTATGTGTTGTATGGATACAAAAAATATATATAAATACCAGGTTCTCAGGCGTATTTCCATTTGGGGGGGCGTGAACAAAAATGAGGGGGGTATGACAAGATGCATGTGTGTGGGGGGGGCATGAAAATAATATACATAAGTCTTCAGCTAGGTGGCTTGTAGGTTCTGTGTTGTCTGGATACAAATAAAAATATATGAATACCAGGTTCTCGGGCGTATTTCCATTTAGGGGGGGCATGAACACAAATGAGGGGGGTAAGACAAGATGCATGTGTGTGGGGGGGGGGCGTGAAAATAATATACATAAGTCTTCAGCTAGGTGGCTTGTAGGTTCTGTGTTGTGTGGATACAAATAAAAATATATAAATACCAGGTTCTCAGGCGTATTCCCATTTAGGGGGGGCGTGAACAAAAATGAGGGGGGTATGACAAGATGCATGTGTGTGGGGGGGGCATGAAAATAATATACATAAGTCTTCAGCTAGGTGGCTTGTAGCTTCTGTGTTGTATGGATACAAATAAAAATATATAGATACCAGGTTCTCAGGCGTATTTCCATTCAGGGGGGGCGTGAACAAAAAGGAGGGGGGTATGACAAGATGCATGTCTGTGGGGGGGGGCGCGTGAAAATCATATACATAAGTCTTGAGTTAGGTAGCTTGTAGGTTCTGTGTTGTATGGATACAAATAAAAATATATAAATACCAGGTTCTCGGGCGTATTTCCATTTAGGGGGGGCGTGAACAAAAATGAGGAGGGTATGACAAGATGCATGTGTGTGGGGGGGCGTGAAAATCATATACATAAGTCTTCAGCTAGGCTGGCTTGCAGGTTCTGTTTTGTATGGATACAAATAAAAATATATATACCAGGTTCTCAGGTGTATTTCCATTTAGGGGGGCCATGAACAAAAATGAGGGGGGTATGACAAGATGCATGTCTGTGAGGGGGGGGCGTGAAAATCATATACATAAGTCTTCAGCTAGGTGGCTTGTAGGTTATGTGTTGTATGGATGCAAATAAAAATATATAAATACCAGGTTCTCAGGCCTATTTCCATTTAGGAGGGGGGCCTGAACAAAAATGAAGGGGGTATGACAAGATGCATGTGTGTGGGGGGGCGTGGAAATTATATTCATTAGTCTTCAGCTAGGTGGCTTGCAGGTTCAGTGTTGTATGGATGCAAATAAAAATATATAAATACCAGGTTCTCAGGCCTATTTCCATTTAGGGGGGGCCTGAACAAAAATGAAGGGGGTATGACAAGATGCATGTGTGTGGGGGGGGGGGGGGGGGGGGGCGTGAAAATAATATACATAAGTCTTCAGCTAGGTGGCTTGTAGGTTCGGTGTTGTATGGATACAAATAAAAATATATAGATACCAGGTTCTTAGGCGTATTTCCATTTAGGGGGGGCGTGAACACAAATGAGGGGGGTATGACAAGATGCATGTGTGCGGGGGAGGGCGTGAAAATCATATACATAAGTCTTCAGCTAGGTAGCTTGTAGGTTCTGTGTTGTCTGGATACAAATAAAAATATATAAATACCAGGTTCTCGGGCATATTCCCATTTAGGGGGGGTGTGAACGAAAATGAGGGGGGTATGACAAGATGCATGTCTGTGGGGGGGGGGCGTGAAAATCATATAGATAAGTCTTCAGCTAGGTGGCATGCATAGAAATAAAAAATAAATAAATATTATCAGGTTCTCATTACTGTTTCAGTTTAGGGGGGTGTGAACAAAAATTTAATCCCTAAGGGGGGGGTTATGAGAACATGTTTGACACATTTCTGTGTCGAAGAATTTCAACCTTTTTCGAAGTTATTTTGGGTACTGATGTACTAAATGTACAAGTTATAGTCCGACGTTGAAGGAGGATTTACCAGGAATTTAGCCGTCTTGGCTGTGTTTATTTCACTTGAGTGTCAGCTTTCGCTACGGCATTTTCCATCCTCTCCACAGTTTGCACCACACACACACACACACACACACACACACACACACACACACATAGACACACCAGCCAGAAGTTGGGATGTTCTTCTCTACTCGAGTTTTAGATTTCCTCCCAAAGTCCAAAAACAAGCATGTCAGCTCATGTGAGACTCAAGGCTGTGAAAGTGAGTGTGAGCGGCCTCAGGAGGATAAGCGGTGGAGCATGAATGACAAAGGCTTGTTTTATAATGAGAAACAGTCGGACGGTTATTTATAAATATATTATTGAATCAATATATTTTATGTCATCATTATTCATGGAAAAATAGATGATACTCAAGCAAAAAAGAACTTACTTATTATTTTTACCCACCCCGCTATTTAATAATCACTGTTAAACGGTCTTTTTGGAAGTTAAAGACATTTTTTGTCACGCTCCCTCTGAAAATAATGTTGTTTTTTTTTTTCATCCGTATGTGTCAAAATAGTCCTTTACTTTACTAACACAAAAGATGCTATGACACCATTGACAATCACCCCCCCCCCCCCCCCCCCCCCAGGGACATAATTAGGTCAACATTAAAAAATAGATGAATACATGAAATAATTAAAAAATACAGAATAAATTGATGTTCATGCATTGTTATTTTTTTGAGCATTGACAGTTATGTATATATATAAAAATGCACTAAAATAATAAAGGATCCAAAAAGGCACCACTTACTAAAGTGTTAAAAATAAATATATATATATATAGATATATATATACAGTGGGGCAAAAAAGTATTTAGTCAGCCACCGATTGTGCAAGTTCTCCCACTTAAAATGATGACAGAGGTCTGTAATTTTCATCATAGGTACACTTCAACTGTGAGAGACAGAATGTGGAAAAAAAATCCAGGAATTCACATTGCAGGAATTTTTCAAGAATTTATTTGTAAATTATGGTGGGAAATAAGCATTTGGTCAACCATTCAAAGCTCTCACTGATGGAAGGAGGTTTTGGCTCAAAATCTCACGATACATGGCCCCATTCATTCTTTCCTTAACACGGATCAATGGTCCTGTCCCCTTAGCAGAAAAAAAGCCCCAAAGCATGATGTTTCCACCCCCATGCTTCACAGTAGGTATGGTGTTCTTGGGATGCAACTCAGTATTCTTCTTCCTCCAAACACGACGAGTTGAGTTTATACCAAAAAGTTCTATTTTGGTTTCATCTGACCACATGACATTCTCCCAATCCTCTGCTGTATCATCCATGTATCCATTTCGGTATAAACTCAACTCGCCTTGTTTGGAGGAAGAATAATTCTGAGTTGCATCCCAAGAACACCATACCTACTGTGAAGCATGGGGGTGGAAACATCATGCTTTGGGGCTGTTTTTCTGCTAGGGGGACAGGACGATTGATCCGTGTTAAGGAAAGAATGAATGGGGCCATGTAGCGTGAGATTTTGAGCCAAAACCTCCTTCCATCAGTGAGCGCTTTGAATTGTTGACCAAAAACTTATTTTCCACCGTAATTTACAAATAAATTCTTTATAATTCCTACAATGTGAATTCCTGGATTTTTTTTTTCACATTCTGTCTCTCACAGTGGAAGTGTACCTATGATGAAAATTACAGACCTCTGTCATCATTTTAAATTGGAGAACTTGCACAATCGGTGGCTGACTAAATACTTTTTTGCCCCACTGTGTATATATATGTAAATATATATAAAGAGAACAGTAATAAATATTAAATAATTGAAAAAAATACATTACAATCAATTAAATTAAAAAATATTATCATTATTACATTAATTAAAAATAATTAATTAATGTATAAAACATTGATTTTGATTCATATTATTTTTTGAGCAGTGACAGTTTTAAAGAAAAAAAAAATTCTGCGTGGCAGCTTTTTGTTATTAGTTCAAACACTGCACCTTTTTCTCATGTTATATTTATCTTTTATGCTCTTTTATGCTCTTTTATTTGACTTTTGTTGTAATTGTGTTTTTAGGTAATAATATCAATAAAGTTTGGTCTCCTTGATGTGATTTTCCCTGCTCTTCGTTTCCTCCCAGGCGCACAAAAAGACATTTCCCTCCTCTCTTTGGTCACCTGCTCCACCTCTCCTTCACTCTCCATCACCAGTTCCATCCATCGCAGGTCCTAGCAGAGCAAAGTCACAGCTGCCGTGTCCCTCCTGGAGTTGGGACCCGCTCTCACCCACCGGCTCGACATATGGTGGCGTGACCCGGCTTCCCTCCGGGTCCTGGGGAGGAAGTTCAACTTTTTATCCGGGAATCTACCGGGGAATTTGCCCCAAGTCCCCCGGACAGGTGGTGCCTTGATTAGTGAAAAATGAGCACCTAATTCTTGTTTGTCACATGCTCGTGCCTTGCAGGTTGTTGTTTTTTTCTTTAACACTGCCATTGCTTAGAAAATAATAATGAATCAAAATAAATGTTATGAATTATTCACCTATTTGATGCTCATTACTTCACTTTGGAGTTAATTTTTTTTGGGGGGGGAGAAGTGCATATCTGGTTTGTTTACAAAAAAAAAAAGGGAATAAGCGGTAGAAATGGATGGATGGATGGATCTGAAGTCGATGTAAAGATTCAAGCATTTAAAGTAAAGAAACAAAATATATGTTTTCAAACAAAAAAAAATCAAAATATAATAATAAATCTTTGTTGTTATGGATTATTGACCTATTTGATGCTCACATTACTTCACATCAAATATTCCACTTCCAAGTATTTTTTGGGAGGAAAGTGCATATTTGTTGTGTTTGCCATAAAAAAAAACATTTATGATTTGTCCTTATTGTTATTTATAATTATTATTATTAGTAGTAGTAGTAGTAGTAGTATTACTATTTTTATTATTGTTATTATTATTATTATTATTATTATTATTATTATTATTATTATTATTATTATTATTATCATTATTAAAAGTAAAAATAAAATAAACAAACACAAAAAATAAGTACAATTCTTACAGTTGAAACACTTTTTAGGGCACAACAATACACCAAAAACTATACACTACTGCTATCTAACATCTTGGACTTTCAAATGTTAGTATTATTATTATTATTTTTAATATTATTATTATTGTTATTGGGGCTTCACGGTGGAAGAGGGGTTAGTGCGTCTGCCTCACAATACGAAGTTCCTGCAGTCCTGGGTTCAAATCCAGGCTCGGGATCTTTCTGTGTGGTGGAATTTGTATGTTCTCCCCGTGAATGCGTGGGTTCCCTACGGGTACTCCGGCTTCCTCCCACTTCCAAAGACATGCACCTGGGGATAGGTTGATTGGCAACACTAAATTGGCCCTAGTGTGTGAATGTGAGTGTGAATGTTGTCTGTGTATCTGTGTTGGCCCTGCGATGAGGTGGCGACTTGTCCAGGGTGTACCCTGCCTTTCGCCCGATTGTAGCTGAGAGAGGCGCCAGCGCCCCCCGTGACCCCGAAAGGGAATAAGCGGTAGAAAATGGATAGATGGATTATTGTAATTGTTATTATTATTATAGTTTCTATTATTATTATTATTATTATTATTATTATTATTATTATTATTATCATTATTATTGTTGTTGTTGTTGTTGTTATTGTTGTTGTTATTATTATTATTAAAATAAAAAAACTAAGTTTTTTGGGGGACAAAAAAATGGTACAATACTTACAGTTGTAACACTTTTTAGGGCACAACAAAATACACCATAAACTATCCACTGCTGCCATCTAACATCTTGGACTTGCGACTGTAACTGCACCCGAGTGTCCTGCTTGAAAATGACACTCAGAAATGTGATAATAACTGGAAAGCAGTTGTCATAATCTAAATGTTGCAATAAAAAATGATATGTTATCCATCCATCCATCCATCCATTTTTTACCGCTTATCATCAAAAACAATATGTTTTTATGAACCCACACAAAAATACCAAACAATTGGGACTGGTTTCAATTCCCAAGTAGGTCTAGGGAATCAGATCAAATGGAATCCATCCATACAATAATAGTAATTATACTACTGGCTATAATGATAATATTAATAATAATATAAATAATAATAATAATAATAATAATAATAATAATAATAATAATAATTATTATTATTATTGTTATTATTATTATTATTATTATTATTATTGTTATTAATATAATGAAGATGATAATATCATAAATAATAATAATGATGATAATGATAATAGTCATGATAGTTGTGACATTAACAATATTAATACTAATAATAATAATAATAATAATAAAAATAAAGACGAATCATAACAATAATAGTAATTATAATACTGAAGGAGCTACTTAGCATAGAAACAAGATTTAGAAAATCCCAACGTGAGTTTTGCTTCCCGCAAACAAAGGATCAAGCTCGAACGGAGGAAAAAGGCAGGCTTAAATAAGGGCAGTAATCAGGAATCACAGGTGCACGACAAAAACCAGAGCAGGTGGAACAAATCAGAAACTATGGTAACAAGGTAAATAAGGAAGAGATAAACTAGGGGTCGGGAGAGTCCAAAAACAAACAGAAAACACAAAAGGACTCAAAAACCAAAATAACATATGATCCGGGCGGCGGATCATAACAAATAATTTTAAATGTGAATGGTACCCGTCCATACAATGATAGTAATTATAATACTGAATATAATAATAATAATAATAGTAATGATAATAATACCGATAATAATAAAAAAACAAGAATTAAAAAATACAAATGCAAAATGATGAAAATAATAATAATAATAATAATAATGACAGTAGTTATTTTGATAATAATGGTAATAACAGTAATAAATAAGTAAAATATATATTGTATTAAAATTGTTAAAATAATAGGTTAGATGAAGCACAAATAATATCTTGTTTAGGGCTTTGTTGGCTGCCACTTGCTAACAGTTTTTTTTTAGTTTTTTTTTTTACTCTTCAGTGAACGCCATGTTCTTTTCCGACATAAAGATTGTGGAGAATTAACAAGGAAAGAGTTAGCGCCACATCACCACAGCCCAGCGGAAATGAATATTCATTCCAATGCAAATGAAGAGCGAGGCGAGGGTTCGCCTAATGTTGCTGACATTTTGCAAAACGGGCGCAGGCGACACACGCACATTAGCCCGGCAGCCAGGAGGCCTCACCTGCGTCCTCGCCGTAATTAAAGTCACCTCCGCTACTCGGAGAGAATCTAATCTTCTCAAAGCAGACGGCCGTCCTCCTCGAGTCGCTCAGATGACCGTGGTTTGAGAGCGGCCTGATCGCCTCCTTTAATGACTCCCCCCCCCAGGTTTATTTAAGAAAAAAAACAACAACTTTGAGCCGACACCTGTTCAAAAGCAGAACCTTTCACGGGATATGGAACACGACAAACATGGCCGGCTTCTGCGATATGAAGAAGAAGAAGGAGCCTCATTAAGGCGAGCAAACAAAGCGAGCAGATGTGCGGCTCTTGATCACTTCCCCCTCATCTCGGGAGCAGCAGGGCTAAGATTTCCACGTCGGTAAATTCAAAGGGACTTCTTAAAACTGCGACAAATTGCGTTCCCCGTCGTCATCAAACGTTTGCAGCAGGTGTGTGGACACTAGAACATTCCGGCGGACACTTTCGTGGAAGCTAAAAAAGGCCGGTTAGAGCTAAAACAACAAAAAAAGATAGCTAAAAAAGGTTAGCTTTTTATAGTAAGCATAAGTGTCTCAGAATCCATGAATTTTAGGTTTAAATGGTC
Organism: Nerophis ophidion; assembly: GCF_033978795.1. Taxonomy (NCBI): domain Eukaryota; kingdom Metazoa; phylum Chordata; class Actinopteri; order Syngnathiformes; family Syngnathidae; genus Nerophis; species Nerophis ophidion. Next base: position 13,295,750 of record NC_084634.1, on the reverse strand, counting down.
AAAATAAGCTAAAATGCAAGCATGAAATGTTAGCATGCTAACATTGGAGAAATTAGCATATTTCTAAGATGACGGCAGGTATCAAAAGCCATGATTTTTTTGGTTCAAACAAATACAATTTGCTAAAATGCTAGAAAAACATGTTAACACACTAAGTGTTCTTATGATAACAAAGGAGAAGTTAAGGAAACTAGAGCGTTAGCATACTAGCAAACTGGAGACAAGTCTCAAAATCTATGAGTTTTAAAGTTTAAAGGATAAAAAATAAGCTAAAATGCTTGCATGCTAACGTAGGAGAAGCTAGCATACTTCTACGATGATGGCAGGTATCAAAAGCCATGATTTTTTTGGTTCAATCAAATATTATTTGCTAAAATGCTAGCAAAACATGTTAACACGCTAAGTTTCTTATGATAACATAGGAGAAGTTAGGAAAACTAGAGAGTTAGCATACTAGCAAACTAGAGACAAGTCTCGGAATCCATGAATATTAGGTTTGAATGGTCAAAAAAAGCTAAAATGCTAGACTGAAATGTTAGCATGCTAACATTGGAGAAATTAGCATACTTCTAAGATGACGGCAGGTATCAAAAGCCATGATTTTTTTAGTTCAAACAAATACAATTTGATAAAATGCTAGCAAAACATGGTAACACGCTAAGTTTCTTATGACAACATAGAAGTTAGAAAAACTAAAAAGTTAGCATACTAGCAAACTGGAGACAAGTCTCAAAATCCATGAATTTTAAAGTTTAAAGGATAAAAAATAAGCTAAAATGCTTGCATGCTAACGTAGGAGAAGCTAGCATACTTCTAAGATGACGGCAGGTATCAAAACACATGACTTCTTTGGTTTAGACGAATGAAATTTGCTTAAATGCTAGCATAACATGTTATCATGCTAAGTTTCTTATGATGACATAGGATAAGTTAGGAAAACTAGAAAGTTAGCATACTAGCAAACTGGAGACAAGTCTCGGAATCCATGAATTTTAGGTTCAAATGGTCAAAATAAGCTGAAATTCTAGCATGAAATGTTAGCATGCTAACATAAGAGAAATTAGCATACTTCTAAGATGATGGCAGGTATCAAAGCCATGATGTTTTTGTTTCAAACAAATACAATTTGCTAAAATGCTAGCAAAACATTTTAACACGTTAAGTTTCTTATGATAAAAAATGAGAAGTTAGGAAAACTAGAGCGTAAGCATACTAGCAAACTGGAGACAAGTCTCAAAATCCATGAATTTTAAAGTTTAAAGGATAAAAAATAAGCTAAAATGCTTGCATGCTAACATAGGAGAAGCTACCATACTTTTAAGATGATGGCAGTTATCAAAAGCCATGATTTTTTTGGTTCAAACAAATAACATTTGCTAAAATGCTAGCAAAACATGTTAACACGCTAAGTTTCTTATGATAACATAGGAGAAGTTAGGAAAACTAGAGAGTTAGCAAACTAGCAAACTAGAGACATGTCTCGGAATCCATGAATTTTATGTTTGAATGGTCAAAAAAAGCTAAAATGCTAGCATGAAATGTTAGCATGCTAACATTGGAGAAATTAGCATACTTCTAAGATGACGGCGGGTATCAAAACCCATGATTTTTTTTGGTTCAAACAAATACAATTTGCTAAAATGCTGGCAAAACATGTTAACACGCTAAGTTTCTTATGATAACATAGGAGAAGTTAGGACAACTAAAAAGTTAGCATACTAGCAAACTGGAGACAAGTCTCAAAATCCATGAATTGTAAAATTTAAAGGATAAAAAATAAGCTAAAATGATTGCATGCTAACGTAGGAGAAGCTAACATACTTCTAAGATGACGCTAGGTATCAAAACACATGACTAATTTGGTTTAAACAAATGAAATTTTCTCAAATGCTAGCATAACATGTTATCATGCTAAGTTTCTTATGATAACATAGAAGAAGTTAGGAGAACTGGAGAGTTAGCATACTCGCAAACTGGATAAAAATCTCGGAATCCATGAATTTTCAGTTGAAATCATCAAAGTAATCTATCAATCAATCAATCAATGTTTACTTATATAGCCCTAAATCACTAGTGTCTCAAAGGGCTGCACAAACCACCACGACATCCTCGGTAGGCCCACATAAGGGCAAGGAAAACTCACACCCAGTGGGACATCGGTGACAATAATGATCCAGTGGGACGTCTGTGACAATGATGACTATGAGAACCTTAGAGAGGAGGAAAGCAATGGATGTCGAGCGGGTCTAACATGATACTGTGAAAGTTCAATCTACAATGGATCCAACACAGTCGCGAGAGTCCAGTCCAAAGCGGGTCCAACTCAGCAGCGAGAGTCCCGTTCACAGCGGAGCCAGCAGGAAACCATCCCAAGCGGAGGCGGATCAGCAGCGCAGAGATGTCGAGGCGGATCAGCAGCGCAGAGATGTCCCCAGCCGATACACAGGCAAGCAGTACATGGCCACCGGATCGGACCGGACCCCCTCCACAGGGGAGAGTGGGACATAGAAGAAAAAGAAAAGAAACAGCAGATCAACTGGTCTAAAAAGGGAGTCTATTTAAAGGCTACAGTATACAAATGAGTTTTAAGGTGAGACTTAAATGCTTCTACGAGGTGGCATCTCGAACTGTTACCGGGAGGGCATTCCAGAGTACTGGAGCCCGAACGGAAAACGCTCTATAGCCCGCAGACTTTTTTTGGGCTTTGGGAATCACTAACAAGCCGGAATCCTTTGAACGCAGATTTCTTGCCGGGACATATGGTACAATACAATCGGCAAGATAGGATGGAGCTAGACCGTGTAGTATTTTATACGTAAGTAGTAAAACCTTAAAGTCACATCTTAAGTGCACAGGAAGCCAGTGCAGGTGAGCCAGTACAGGCGTAATGTGATCAAACTTTCTTGTTCTTGTCAAAAGTCTAGCAGCCGCATTTTGTACCAACTGTAATCTTTTAATGCTAGACATGGGGAGACCCGAAAATAATACGTTACAGTAGTCGAGGCGAGACGTAACAAACGCATGGATAATGATCTCAGCGTCCTTAGTGGACAGAATGGAGCGAATTTTAGCGATATTACGGAGATGAAAGAAGGCCGTTTTAGTAACGCTTTTAATGTGTGCCTCAAAGGAGAGAGTTGGGTCGAAGATAATACCCAGATTCTTTACCGTGTCGCCTTGTTTAATTGTTTGGTTGTCAAATGTTAGAGTTGTATTATTAAATAGAGTTCGGTGTCTAGCAGGACCGATAATCAGCATTTCCGTTTTTTTGGCATTGAGTTGCAAAAAGTTAGCGGACATCCATTGTTTAATTTCATTAAGACACGCCTCCAGCTGACTACAATCCGGCGTGTTGGTCAGCTTTAGGGGCATGTAGAGTTGGGTGTCATCAGCATAACAGTGAAAGCTAACACCGTATTTGCGTATGATGTCACCTAGCGGCAGCATGTAGATGCTGAAGAGTGCAGGGCCAAGGACCGAACCCTGGGGAACTCCACACGTTACCTTAACGTAGTCCGAGGTCACATTGTTATGGGAGACACACTGCATCCTATCAGTAAGATAAGAGTTAAACCAAGACAGGGCTAAGTCTGACATACCAATTCGTGTTTTGATACGTTCTAATAAAATATTATGATCGACGGTATCGAAAGCAGCGCTAAGATCGAGGAGCAGCAACATAGATGACGCATCAGAATCCATCGTTAGCAATAGATCATTAGTCATTTTTGCGAGGGCTGTCTCCGTCGAGTGATTTGCCCTGAAACCGGATTGAAAGGTTTCACATAGATTGTTAGACGCTAAGTGTTCATTTAACTGCTCCGCAACAATTTTTTCGAGGATTTTTGAAATAAAGGGAAGGTGAGACACCGGTCGGTAGTTTACCATGAGGTCAGGATCGAGGTTAGGTCTTTTAAGAAGAGGATGAATAACCGCTTTTTTGAATGCTAGGGGAACAGTGCCCGAGGAAAGTGATAAGTTTATAATATTTAGCACTGATGGACCTAATAATACAAAGAGCTCCTTGATCAGTTTCCCAGGAAGAGGGTCTAGTAAACATGTTGTTTGTTTTATTCCATTTACACGTTGTAACAATTCCTCTAATGTTATTTCCTCAAAACGAGAGAAACTATTTTGGAGGGCAGTATCCGCCGTATATACAATCGTGTCAGTGTTAATAGAACCCCGTTGTAGCTGGGACGCATTGTCTTTAATCTCCTTTCTAATGACTTCAATTTTCTTACTAAAGAATTGCATAAAGTCATCAGCTGAGTGGGTGGAGCTACTGGAAGGAGTCCCTTGTTGGGTAAGCGATGCTACCGTACTAAACAAAAATTTAGGATCGTTTTTATTACGGTGGATGAGATTTGAGTAATAATTAGCTTTAGCTAAGGTAAGCATGCGTTTATAAGTTATTAAACCATCACTAAATGCTTGATGGTGCACCTCAAGTTTAGTCGTGCGCCATTTGCGTTCCAGCTTTCTGCATAATAATTTCTGAGCTCTAGTTTCTTCTGTAAACCACGGGGTGCGCTTTTTTGGAGCCTTTTTTAACTTTAGCGGTGCTATGTTATCAATGGTTTCGCGCAGGGCGTCGTTAAAGTTGTTAGTGAGGTTATCAATAGAGCCCACATACTTTGGGAATGGTGCCATTACCGAGGGCAGTAGGTCAGCAAGAGTTGTCGTTGTGGCCGTATTAATGTTGCGGCTGCTATAGCAGTTATTATTATTATTAGTTTGACGAACATGCGTCTGAACCTCGAATTTTATAAGGTAATGATCGGACAATACTTTAGTATACGGGAGTATCGTAACTTTGGAAGCGGTGATACCCCTGACAAGCACTAGGTCTATCGTATTACCGTTGCGATGCGTGGGTTCATTTATTATTTGTGTGAGACCACAGCTATCAATTATAGTCTGGAGCGCTACGCACGGTGGGTCCGATGGGGTATTCATATGGATATTAAAGTCCCCCATTATGATTATATTATCGGCGTGTGTCACTAGATCAGCAACGAACTCTGAGAATTCATTGATAAAGTCCGAACAGGGCCCTGGGGGGCGGTAGATAACAGCCAGGTGTAGAGGCAGCGGTGTGACAGACCTCATAGTAAGCACCTCAAACGATTTATATTTATTATTTATGTTAGGACTAAGGTTAAAGTTTTCGTTGTATATTAGTGCGACCCCCCCACCCCTTTTAAGCGGACGGGCAATATGCGCATGTGTAAAGTTAGGAGGACATGCCTCATTTAGCGCAAAAAAGTCGTTTGGTTTAAGCCAGGTTTCACTGAGACCGATGACGTTAAGATTGTTGTCTCTGATAATATCATTAACTAACAACGTTTTGGGAGACAATGATCTTATGTTTAAAAAACCTATATTATAGGTAGTGGGCTGTTTTAGGGAATTTTTGATCAAATTATCCGTAGTAGCAATATTAATAATGTTGTGTTTATTATGCCCAGTGCATTCAGTATAATTACGACCATATCTAGGAATTGATACGACGGGAATGTTCCGATTGTTTGTTTGTTGCTTTGATAAACTGCACGCATCATGGTTAGCCACCTCAGTAACGGGGATTTTCCGATTGTTTGTTTGTTGCTTTGATAAACTGCACGCATCATAGTTAGCCACCTCGGTAAAACACATGTCCAACTCTGAAACACTCAAAGCAGAAAAAACTTGTTCTAATTTAACTGACTCCTTACCCAGACCAGTAGTCTCGCATTTTCCATCTAAATCCGTCTTCGGGATGGAGGAAAGTGGTGTTCTGTGGGGATTAGCCTTCTGCTTTGTTTTTAGCCCCGCTCGACATCCGCGTTTCCGATCACACCGCTGGCGTCTGCTCCGTAGACGGCCCCCGCTGCTACTAGACTCCCCTGCTTCACAGGCCGCTGGACGTAGCCGCCGACGAATCCCCATGCTAGTTAGCATGTTTAGCACGCCCGCGTCTATCAGTCCAAAACGGCCCAATATGTCCATATCCAGAAGTGTCTGGCGGTCGTACGTGATCACGGAGTGACCACGATGCGAGCCAGCCATGAAGTCTGCAGAACTGTCCGGCATTTCCGCCAAATGTTCCATCTTTAGCAAGAGCACCGCAGTGTCGCAGCCCGTCCGGGCGCCGCCATCTTGCCAATCTAAAATGCAAGCATGAAACCTTAGCATGCCAGGACATAAACCGAACTTCTAAGATGGCACCAAGTATCAAAAGACATGTTTTTTTTTTGTTTGTATGAATACAATTATCAAAAAATGTTAGCATGCTAATGTTAGATTTTTTTAATGGTTAGCATACTTGCAACATAAAAACAAGTCTTAAAATCAGAGATTTTTAGGTTTAAATAATATAAACAAGCTAAAAAGCTAGCGTGAAATGTTAGCATGCTAACATAGGAGAAGTTAGCATACATCTAAGATGGCGCCGAGTATCAAAATTCATGGTTTTTGTTGGGCATGTAGGAATACAAGTATCAAAAATGTTACCATGCTTATATTAGCGTGTTTTAATTGTTAACATACTTGCAAGTTAGAGACAAGTCTTAAAATATGAGATTTTTAGGTCTACATAATATAAACGAGCGTGGCGCAGTGGGGAGAGTGGCCGTGCGCAACCCGAGCGTCCCTGGTTCAATTCCCACCTAGTACCAACCTCGTCACGTCCGTTGTGTCCTGAGCAAGACACTTCACCCTTGCTCCTGATGGGTGCTGGTTGGCGCCTTGCATGGCAGCTCCCTCCATCAGTGTGTGAATGTGTGTGTGAATGGGTAAATGTGGAAGTAGTGTCAAAGCGCTTTGAGTACCTTGAAGGTAGAAAAGCGCTATACAAGTACAACCCATTTATCATTTATTTATTTAAAATGCTAGCGTGAAATGTTAGCACGCTAACATAGGAAAACCTAAGGTACTTCTAAGATGGTGCCTAACATTTTTTGTTTTAAATATTTAAAATGAGCTATTATGCTTGCATAAAATGTTAGCATGCTAATGTAAGCATGGCGACTTAGGAAAATGTCATGTATTTCTAAGATGGCGCCAAGTATCCAAATACATGATTTTTAGTTTTTGACCATCAAAATTAGCAAAACTACTAGCATAAAATAATAACATGCTAGCATAGCATGATAGCATATAAAACGCGATAGCATATAAAACGCGATACAAGCAGTCCTGCAGCGTGTTTACTTGTGCGTGATATCATGTGCGATACAAGCAGTCCTGCAGCGTGTTTACTTGTCTGTGATACTGTCTGCGATACAAGCAGTCCTGCAGCGTGTTTACTTGTGTGTGATATCATGTGCGATACGAGCAGGCCTGCAATGTGTTTACTTGTGTGTCATATCATCTGCGATACAAGCAGTCCTGCAAAGTGTTTACTTGTGGAAAGCTGGGCATCCAGTTCACATCGAAATGTTCTCGAATAGACCACAATTTCTGCTATTTTACTAAAGTCATTTTGCAAAAAGGTAAATATGCTAGGCTACAGGGTGTTAGGAGATAGCGGCTACACAACGGCTAAGCACACAATACCACACAGGCTGGACGAACGTAATAATCATTGAACAATATCGCAGTATGGAAAAAGAACATGTCAGCTATTATAGGACTGCTTGTGTCGCACATGATATCACACACAAGTAAACACGCTGCAGGACTGCTTGTATCGCAGACAGTATCACAGACAAGTAAACACGCTGCAGGACTGCTTGTATCGCACATGATATCACGCACAAGTAAACACGCTGCAGGACTGCTTGTATCGCAGACAGTATCACAGACAACTATACACGCTTCAGGACTGCTTGTATCGCACATGATATCACACACAAGTAGACATGCTGCAGGACTGCTTGTATCGCACATGATATCACGCACAAGTAAACACGCTGCAGGGCTGCTTGTATCGCACATGATATCACGCACAAGTAAACATGCTGCAGAACTGCTTGTATCGCAGACAGTTTTACAGACAAGTATACACGCTGCAGGACTACTTGTATCGCACATGATATCACGCACAAGTAAACACGCTGCAGGACTGCTTGTATCGCACACGATATCACACACAAGTAAACGTTTAAAACTATTAGATAGAAGACAATATTATGAGAAAAGAAAATCTAAATTATGAGATAATAAAATCAAAAAATTTTAAAATTTTACATTATTAGATAGAAGGCAATATTATGAGAGAAGGACATCTAAATTATGAGATTAAAATTAAATTAAAAAATAAAAAGTCTAAATTATGAGATTAAAAAAAATCATCAATGTGAAATAAAACAAATAAAATGTTGAAATAATGAGATGAACGTTTTCAAATTATGAGATTAAATATGTATGATATAAAAATATAGTTATGAATTAAAAATATCAAAAATATAAGATACAAAATTAAAATTATGATATTGAAAAAAAATCATTAACATTTTTTTTAAAAATTATTACATAAAAGGCAGTAATATAAGGGAAGAAAATCTCAATTATGAGATAAAACAGTTTAATTATGAAATAAAAAGTCTAAATTCTGTGATAAAAAGTCATAATTGTGAAATAAAAAAGATATAATTATGAGAAATAAAGTCAAAACCAGAAATTAAACATGTTCAAATGATGGGGTAAAAGTTTTGAAATTATGAGATTGAGTATGTCAAAATATGACACAAAAAGCCAGTTATGAATTAAAAAGGTTGAACATATAACATATAAAATTGTATTTATGAGATTGAAAAAATTGTTAAAACATTTCAAATTATTAGATAAAAGGCAATATTATGAATTGTGAAAATCTAAATTATTAAATAAAAAGTCTAAACTCTAAAATAAAAAGTCATAATTGTGGAATTAAAAAGTCATAATTATGAGATAAAAAGTACAATTTATGATATTTAAAGTCATAATTGTGAGATTAAAAAGTCATATTAATGAGATCAAATTTGAAATTATCAGCTAAAATGTCAAAATTACATTAAAAGTCTAACTTTTGAGTTAAAACCATAATTATGAGATAAGTCAAAATCATGAGATAAAAATGTTGAAATTATTTGATGAAAAATATCGACATCATGAGATGAAAAAAAATTAATCAGAAAATAAAATGGTCTAAAATAAGAGATTAAATATGTTGAAATTTGCTTCATTAGATAAAAGGCAATATTATGAGAGAATAAAATCTAAATTATGAGATTAAAAAAAATAATTTTGAAAAAAAAAGTCTAAATTGTGAAATAAAAATTCATCATTGTGAAATAAAAAATACATAATTATGAGATAAAAAGTCAAAGTCATAAGATAAAAATGTTGAAATGATGAGATAGTTTTGAAATTATGAGATTAAATATGTTTAATCATGACATGAAAAGTAAATTTTGAATTAAAAAAGTTGAAAAATATAAGATATACAATTTAAATCATGATATTGAAAACAATTTAAAAAAATATATTAGATAAAAGGCAATATTATGAGAGCTGAAAATCTAAATTATGAGACAAAAAATTGAAATTATAAAATAAAAAGTCTCAATTCTGTGATAAAAAAAAGTAATATTTATGACAAAATATATATATAGTTGTGAGATTCATCCATCCATTTCCTACCGCCTATTCCTTTTGGGGTCACTGGTGCCTATCTCAGCTACAATCGGGCGGAAGGCGTTGTACACCCTGGACAAGTCGCCAACTCATTTAAAGTCAAAATCATAAGATCAAATGTTGAAATAATGAGATAAAAGTTTTGAAATTATGAGGTTAAATATGTTTAAAGGCATAAAAAGTCAGTTATGAATTTAAAAGGTGCAAAATATAAGATACATACAATTAAATTATATTGAAAAAAATTGTTAAAAACGTTAAAATTATTAGATAAAAGGAAATATCATGGGGGAGGAAAATCTAAATGATTAATTTAAAAAAAAATCGAAATTATGAAATAAAATATTTAAATTCTGAGATAAAAGTCATAATTCTGAAATAAAAAAAGTCATAATTTTATTACTGTATTATTGTACAAATGTATAACATACTATACATTAGTGAAGTGAATTATATTTGTATAGCACTTTTTCTCTAGTGACTCAAAGCGCTTTACATAGTGAAATCCAATATCTAAGTTACATTCAAACCAGTGTGGGTGGTACTGGGAGCAGGTGTCTTGCCCAAGGACACAACGGCAGTGACTAGGATGGCAGAAGCGGGAATCGAACCTGGAACCCTCAAGTTGCTGGCACGGCCACTCTACCAACCGAGCTAAACCGCCCATTTGCACTATATTGATTGATATTATCATGTGTTGTCAACATTGTACTTTTTTAATTATAATTTTTTTGTCATTGCCTGAAATAAATAAATACAATAAAAAAAATGAAAATGATAATTGTGAAATACATTAGTCGTAATTATGAGATGAAAAATACAAATACAAAAAAAAAACGGCATAGCTCGGTTGGTAGAGTGGCCGTGCCAGCAACTTGAGGGTTGCAGGTTCGATTCCCGCTTCCGCCATCCTAGTCACTGCCGTTGTGTCCTTGGGCAAGACACTTTACCCACCTGCTCCCAGTACCACCCACACTGGTTTGAATGTAACTTAGATATCGGGTTTCACTATGTAAAGCGCTTTGAGTCCCTAGAGAAAAGCGCTATATAAATATGACTCACTTCACTTCACTTATGAGATTAAAAGTCATATTTGTGTGATTAAAAAGTCATATTGCTGGGATAAAAATCTAAATGTTCTAAATTATTACATTAAAAAGTTAAAACCATGATTATTATATAAAGGAAAGAACCTCATAATTGTGAGTAACACCATAACAAGTTAAAATCATCAGATTAGAAAGCCATTATTTTGAGATCAAATGTCATTATTATGAGATAAAATGTCATAATTATGAGATTAGAAGTATTTTATTTTTCATGTTTAGTGGTGAAAACTGTCTCCCACAAGCAGCGTCCTTTCCTGCATGGACAGAGAAACCGTGAGTAAGCTCAAATCCAATGGCTCTTTTATTTTCAAAAAAACAAAAACAAAACAAAAAAGCCTTCACTTAAGTATGTACAGTTTGTGCAAAAACATTTAAAGGTTTCGAAGGACTCGACATTGTAAGTTAAACCTCAAGGCACATACATGGAACCACATCAACATGTCATCGTGGGGAACAAAACAATTGTAACTTTGGTTCCTACTCTGGGTGTCAACAAAACATGTTGTTTACACCCTCGCTATCAAAACCATTTGAGGGGGGCAGGGTGTTTGGGGGCATTGCTTTAAATTAAAATGTTTTTCAAAGTCCCAAACCGGTAAAAAAAAAGGCAATGGAGGTTAATACTGTACATGGAAAAAAAACAAAAAAAACAACAAAAAATCAACAAATGTTATTGGCTGATGAAATATTTGCGTAACACGTTTTTGCCGGAACTGTTTCAATTAGGGAGGAAGTGACATGTCAGTAGGGGTACGACTCTTTGGGCACCTGAAGATTCCATCCAATTCCAATTCCTGGGATAAGGATTCCATTCAGAATCAAATATTGATCTAAAGGTACAATATTTTTTGCTATGATAATTTAAATATATATATATATATATATATATATATATATATATATATATATATATACAGTGGTTCAAAAAAGTAATTAGTCAGCCACCGATTGTGCAAGTTCTCCCACTTAAAATAATGACAGAAGTCTGTAAAAATTGAGTTCATACCAAAATGGATACATGGATGATACGGCAGAGGATTGGGAGAATGTCATGTGGTCAGATGAAACCAAAATATAACTTGTTGGTATAAACTCAACTTGTCGTGTTTGGAGGAAGAAGAATACTGAGTTGCATCCCAAGACACCTTACCTACTGTGAAGCATGGGGGTGGAAACATCATGCTTTGGGGCTGTTTTTCTGCTAAAGGGACAGGACGATTGATCCGAGTAAAGGAAAGAATGAATGGGGCCATGTATCGTGAGATTTTGAGCCTAAACCTCCTTCCATCAGTGAGAGCTTTGTATGGTTGACCAAATACTTATTTTCCACCATAATTTACGAATAAATTATTCAAAATTCCTACAATGTGAATTCCTGGATTTTTTTTCCACATTCTGTCTCTCACAGTTGAAGTGTACCTATGATGAAAATTACAGACCTCTGTCATCATTTTAAGTGGGATAACTTGCACAATCGGTGGCTGACTAAATACTTCTTTGCCCCACTGTATATATATATATATATATATATGTATATATATATATATATATACACACACACATATATATATATATATATATACACACACACATATATATATATATATATGTTTGTATATATATACATACATATATATCACATATATACATACATATACATAATATACCTATATACCTACATATACATCTATATATATATATATATATATATATATATATATATATATTTTTTTTTTTTTTTTTTTTACAGATGTGAACCGATATTTTTGCCCACCTTGAAGGCCATTTTTGTTTTAGTTCCACGAGTCTACCTGGTGAGAATGTAGCTAGCATCACTGAAAGGTTGTCCAGCAAGCAATCCAGGTCGAGCAATACGGATTACGGATGATAAGGGTACAAAGAAAAACATTTTTCATCCTGATTTTGAATCGATTCATAATTAAAAAAATCGATTAAAAGAAAAAAAGAATACTATATATATATATATATATATATATATATATATATATATATATATATATATATATATATATATATATATATATAGAGATATATATATATGTATAATACCTTTTTCTTAAAAAAATATTATACCAAGCAATAAATTGCTTTGGTGTAAATAAAGAATCGGAAAAAAAATATTTAATCATCACCTCAATATATCTAATCATCAATAAATGTACCGAGGAATCGGATCAAATGATTATGTGCCCAAAGTTTCACACCCCTAACCGATGTGTGTGTGTGTGCGCGTGTGTGTGTGTGTGTTATGCTTTGCCTTATTCTTCCTCTTGGCACTGTTGTCGTCACCCCCCCAAAAAATAAAAAAAGTGCTTTCATTTTGGGTCATTCTTCTTGCTGTCTCGTTATTTTCCACCACGGGCTCCTGCGTACACAGGTAAGGCAAACGTTCCCCGCGTCTCCGTCACAAATTCTGTCAAGCAGCGACGAGAGGACGCGTGAAATCTGCAAACTGGGAATATTATTATTATTATTGTTGTTGTTGTTGCGGTCAGTGAATGCAGCGTGTGGAGCCAAACGGCGTGCGATGAAGGGCCGCGTCAGCGGGGCAGATCAGCAACACAGCGACATGTGGATGTTAGTAGAAAAGTGGAGACGCTCTGATAACCACAGAAGATTCCGGTGATCGTAGATCACAAAAATAACTATTATTGTTCTTGGCGATGGGTGAGTGAGGCCTCTGTGAGCGTGTGGCACACTCACTGGCTGTATTGACACTGCACTGATACTTTTATAACGGTCATCAGCCGTTTACTGGACTAAAAGTCGAATCACAATATATATTTTTTTATATTAGATCATACACACATTTGTCACATGTAACAGGAAGTTAAAATGTGGATTTTTTGTTCCGATTGCTTGTAGTACCTCAGGATACAAGTGCTTGATCAACGTTACAAAAAAAAAAATAGGGGTTTGGACCCTCCATCGGACATTTGTTCTTACTCGTGAAACACTATTTAATTTTTCCAAGCACGGAAGGGAAGAAAGTGATTGCGAAGGACAGCGCTGAGAAAAATAAGTAGATGATATTCATGGAATTAAAGAAGGAAATCATCACACACAAAAAAAAACATAAAACGGAGCGGTTGGAGCGTAGCACGGCTTGGCTAACCTGCAATATACGAGTCGCGTTGGAACGTGTATCCATGAAAATATGGTGAAGCTGCTGATGGTGTGTTTGACGGGGAAGCAGCGAGATACGGTGCAGTACATTATTACACTATTTTATACTGTACTTGTTTTGTAATGCATTCTTTCATATCGTTTTTGGTATGGATTTTAGTTTTTTCAGAGGCGTATTACATTTTAAAAAAAATAGCATTTATCTGGTGGGGGTCAAGCACCAATTAAATTAATTTTAAATATTTTTAAGCCTGTTTCGTAATACGATCACTTGTTCGGTGTAAAGCGTCTCAACTCAAGGCAGCCAAAAACTGGGCTTTTTTATTTAATTGTCTTGAATTAATTTTTAAATAGTTTTAATGATGAGATTAAATACGCAGATGCTAACTTTCTAAAGTGTTTTAACCACTTTGAGCACGTAAGCAACACCCACATTAGCTTTGAGTTTTGTTAGCTAATAATAGCGGGTGAAAAACAACTGCATATTTCCCCACCTTTCTGGACGGAGGATTATGAGGCCAGAAAGGGACATTTTCAATCTTCCCACCGCTTCCCTTCAAGATAAAACGATGACAAATCAAATAGAGTCTTCTTAAGAAGTGCATAATGAAGACTTCTCGCTGGCGACTCCCCCTGAAGGACTTTAAATGAGCCCATGCAGGGATCACGGATATTGGGACTGACGCAAAGCTAAAAAAAAAAAAAATTAAAAAAAACATTCCTGACGCCATGAAAATGTGCAGAAGAAGGAAGGATAATGGAGGAAAATGAGCAGCTTATATTGCCTTTAGTTCCTCGTGAAATAAGTACAAGTGGGTCAATAATAAATGGGCTGGCGACAATCTATCGTTTAGCCGCAAAGGACGGGAGAAAATGGTCAATTTTGTTTGAGTCAGGGAGTATGAGTGTGTGGCACACTCGCTAGCTGCATTGACCGAGTCGGTGTCCCATAAAATACATTTACCATGAATTGATTAACGTTGAGAAACTTATTCGGGTGTTACCATTTAGTGGTCAATTGTACGGAATATGTACTGTACTGTGCAATCTACTAATAAAAGTTTCAATTAATCAATCAAAACAATAGGTCAGGTTGTGTATTTTTGGCTTCATTATGGGGTGCAGTGTGCTCAAACAACCAGCAGGTGGCACCCGTGCACAGGTCATCTCTTCCTTTTTTCGGACTCGTTGGCCACTGTAACATTGCACGGAGTTTGAACAGTAACACTGTGTTTTGATATTTACTTAAGGGATTCTTTGGCGTACCACTAAATGGAGCCTGCGTGCCACCGGTATTCCTACTTTAAGCGAGGGATGAGGCAGAAACTAACCCAAACACTTTGGATTATTGTTTGTTTGTTTGTTTTTTCTTAATGAATAGCTGCACAAAAACTGCAAACATGGCCCAAAAAAATAAAATGCATCTCATTTGGAACCAAAAACATCGTTATGAGTCCAGACTTGGGGATTTTCTCTTTTCAGATTGCGATGGCAACAAAAACCGAGTTATTTTTCGTACAAAACGTCAGAAGCGCTTCCTGACAAATACGGTCAATCAATGCAGCAGCTGTCTCGGTCACATGCTTTTTGTTAAAGTGACGCTCAAATGGATTACTCTTCTGTTTCCGCTTTGATTTTTCCAAAACATGTCCCTAAAATAAATCTCGTCTTTGCTCGGCCGTAGACAACCAGAGCCAGGACGATATTACAGTCGAAGGCACTTTTGGGATTCCCCTTTCCATGCATGATTCCTCAGAAAAATGTTAATGACAAACCGTGGTAAAACTCTAGCCGGACAGCATTACCATTTTAAATGAAAGTGATGGTGAAACCGTGATTGATAACCGCATTTTGTAAACTCACCGACCGGGGATGCTACTCATTTACTGGGGAAGCAAGCTGGCGCTCATCGCCAGCTCGCAAAAATGCTAACATGCTAACGTAATTTCCCGTTAATTAATGACATACCGCAATAAACTTGAATACTTGCAGGAATATGACACGGGAGTGTGGCATAAACTAGACGTTAGGAGTGCTGTAAAAACTCGATTCACATTGCTATTTTCTTTACATCTATTTTAAACTGATTAAAAAAAAAAAAAATTAAGGACTTTTTTAAAATATATATATATTTTTTTGACCCTTTGCGCTTATATTTCACACGTTAGCAACCAAGAGGCGCTTTTTCAAAAGATTTGACTGTCATCTATAGGGGTGCAGAAAATAAAAATCACTTCACACCCAAATCGCGATTTGTATTCATCCCGATTTTAAATTGATTCAAAATTTGGAAACTACATTTAAAAAAAATATTACATTTTTTAATTAAGAACATATTTTTTTACATATTTTTTAGACCATTTCAATGCAACCAGAAATAACTTTCCTATCCTCATAGTACATTTCAAAAATGGGTTTATATCATGAATCGTGTTGATTCGATTATCAATTCGGAATCGAATCATCACCCCGGGACTCGGAGTCAGATTGAATCGTTCGGTACCCAAAAATTAGGACCCCTATTTATTTTTTTTATTTTTTTATACCACATAATTAGGGACGCGATTCCTACAACAAATCATTCTGTTACGATTTATTAGGTAATTATTAGATCCAAAATCAATTCTCGATTCAACACGATTCTCACAATATATTTATTTGGTGTATAAATTATAATGAAATACTTCTTTCAAAACAGGTTACAGTAAACAAAAGCTGCTGATGTTTAACCTATTTTTAAAAAATTTATCATATTTTTTATTTTTTTTTTAAACGATTCTCGACAATTCTGAATCGATTCAGAATCATTACATTTGGATTGGATCACGAATCCGCATTATTATTATTTTTTTTTTGCAGCACCCCCACTTATAAATAAGAATTCTGTTCTGAGAATGGATTGTGAATCCGAATTTGACTTCTATGGTTAAAAATACGTGGAAAAACTTTACAAATTAAAAAAAGGTTAAAAGATAATGATTGTTAATGTGTGTAGTTTATGAGGACATTCAACAGTATCGGGATAATATTAATAATAATAATAATGACCGTGATCATTTTGGTCACGTTTTTTTTTTTTTTATATCTTTACAAGTATTGCTAACATGGATTTATATATATATATATTTTTTTTTTCTAAATAGTGCAGTTTTATCCAACATTCCACCAGCAGTGCTCTTTCCAAAGTGCTGTCATCAGCTGTTTTGTGTATTGTGATGTATTCATGTCTAAAAATTAAAACAATTTTTTTATTTATTTATTTATTTTTTGCTTCTGTGGTTAGCAAAGTGTTCCGAGGCTGACAGCGTTTGTCATAATCTACGCCCCCCCTCCCCCTGGAGGTGCCGTGATTGTACAAATCGTGTGTTCAATGTACGATACTGACCATTAAAACAACTTTCGAAACCCTGCTGTTTTTAAGAAAGAAAAAAAAAAAAAAAGCCAAAACACTTGAATCTCGTTTTTCCTATGAGTAAAAAAGATAGCAGAGATCCCCACATTATTATCCACAGTATAAATTACATCATTGACAGAACTTGGAAATATATATATGTATATATTTATATATACATATATATGTATATATATATACATATATATATATGTATATATATATAGTACAGTTAATATTTTACTATGATGTTGTAAGCGTTTCTGTTGTAGTCTACACAAACAGCGTGTGCATTGTTTGTATTTGTCATCTCCAGTTTGTGGCAGCGCCGCAATCGTCACGTGTGGCAAAACTCGGTACTGGGCACGTTGCTGCTCTTGCAGTAGGCCAAGCTGTTGTTACTGAGGTGACAGTCTCGAAATCCGATCCCCCCGTTGGGCGTGTAGATGGGCTGGATACGGAAATCGCCCTTGAGCAGCTGTTCGTTGTTCAGCGCCACTATCTGGAAGCTGGTTTCAGTCATCTCCAGAATGGAGTTATCCTTCTTGGTCCCGGCCTCGCAGTAGTCGTCTTTTCTGCGGCCGCGGTTGTATTTCCACTTTGCCGAAGCCGACCGGCTCTTCCTGTGCATGTGCCAGCAAAACAGGCTGAGGAGCGTGACCAAGATGACCAGCACCGCCCCGCCGATGATGCCGGCCATTAACAAGGTGGAGTTAACGCTCTCCTTTGGCGTTTGCCCCGAACCGGGAGACTTAGTCGGAGAGGCTGCCTTGGTCCTGGCCTCGGAGCATATTGTATCCTCTCCAGGTCTGTAGGAGTTATGGGTGTCCAGAACGTGCACGCAAATCCGGTACACGGACCGGGGTTCCAGATCGGCGATGCTGGTGTGCCGTTGGACGCCGCTAACTGTACGCTCCTGCATCCCTTCGTTTATTTGGCTTTGGCCCCTTTTGACCCAGGTGACTTTGTAGGCTGTGACGGTGAAATAGGAAGCCCAGCTTACGTCGATGCTGGTGGAGTTGACCACATGGAAGGAGATTTGAAGGGGGTCCTCGTAAGGAGGAAGGGGCCCGGGAGGGTTGTTGTAGATCGGGGGTAAGGGTGGGGAAGGTGAGTCTAAGTAGTCCGGAATGGATGTGGTTGAAAGAGTGGAGATCATGGTGGTGAGAGGGGTGGTGGTGGGCGGCGGAGGCGGCGTGGAGCGAATGGTAGGCCACGACGGTTGCTCGGCGTCGACCGGGCATTCGATGATATCCAACGTGAGCTCTCGGATCGCCATGCCGCGCACCTTGTCCGGACTCTGACACACGAACCCTCTGGCGTTGATGGCGGAAGGCAACGACTTGAGCCACACCACCACCCATTTCACCGCGCAGTCGCAGCGCCACGGGTTATTCCGCACCATGAGATGCCTCAAGCTGGACAGGCCGTCAAACACACCCTGCGTCAGCGTCTGGAGTTGGTTGCTGGAAATGTCCAACCTCTCCAGCCTGTTGAGGTCGGCAAAAGCCGCCACTGGGATCTGGTCGATCTGGTTCTCCTGCAGGCTCAGCTTGACCAGCGACTGGCTCGGTAAAAGGGGAGGGGGGAACGTGAGGGAGTTGCGGGCCAGCGCCAGCTCACGGAGGCTGGCCAGCCCCTGGAAGGTCCCTGGTGCGATTCCCTCGTCCGTCAGCAGGTTCCCGTCCAGCAGGAGGCGCTGCAGACGGGTCACATTCTGGAAGGCCTCCTCTGCGATGACGGCGATTCTATTCTCGTCCAATCGCAGCTCCTTAAGGTCCTCTGGGAGCCCGATGGGGACACTGCTTAAGTGGTTCTTGGTGAGGAAGAGGAGTTTGAGGCTCAGTGCCTCCCTAAAGGCCCCTTCTTCCACCCCCACTGTGGAGATGGAGTTATCATCAAGGTGCAACTCCTCTAAACGAGTCAGCTGTGCTAGCGCTGCCCTGGAGATTGTTTGAATATTGTTCTCCTGGAGATGCAGTACTCTGGTGTTTTTGGGCAGATTGATAGGAAACTCATCCAGCTGGTTGCCATAGAGATACACAGTCTCCACGGAAGCCAGATTGTGAAGTTCGAGGGGGAAGCCAGCATTGTTGATCTGGTTGTTGTGCAGGTAGAGCACGGTGTAGCCCTCCTGGACCCCCAGAGGCACTGATGTCAGGCTGCGTTCATTGCAGTACACAAATAACTTGTCACAACGACACTCGTCCGGACACGAGGCACCTGGGCTGAATTGCGTTTGAAGGCTTAGGATCACAGTCAAGCAAAACTGCAAGAATGAAGTCCAATCCTTATTCCAGGGTCCGGCCAGAAACTCCATAGTGGAACAAAAAAGAAGCGGAAACCGGGAAACCCAACAATTAAAAAAAAAAAGAACTGTGACCGAGTGAATCAAATTGGCAATGATGGTTAAAACCACCAAATACCAAACTTAAAAAATAAAGTCCACCAGGGAGCGTTCGGTAATGTCGGTTACTTTGAAACGACGGGGAAAATGCGGGTGTAATCCTGTAGTCCTCGGATGAAGATCAGCGGTCTCATTGGTCAGTCCTCTGAGCAACTCCATCCGTGCCGGGACGTCAGACCAAGGCAGGGCTTCTTCACTGGTTGCTCCGGGGCCGGTCTGAAGCCGCCGCAGGCTCTGCTCGCCTGTCCGTCACACACCGCTGCCGTTCCCCCAGTGGGGTAGAGTCCAAGGAGGGTGGCATTTGGAACCAGAGACCTGTGGGAAAACAAAGAAAATGCGAGTATTTTCAGGGTGGCCTGTTCTCTCTTTTCTCGTTTTTTGCCCCCCGGTTCTTCCTCTCTCTGTTTGACAAGCATGTGCACACACGCATACCAACCGTCGCTCATTCTACCACACACACACACAGACACACACACACTCGCTCGCTCATGATGCAGAAGGGAAAAGGCACGGGTGACAATCACATTGCTCGCCGCTGATGTCAACTCGCGCACACTGACTGATTGGAGAAGAAACTTAAAGCGTCTGATAAATATTCAGAACCGCTCGAGCACATCCGGTATCACAGACATAAAGGGGGCTTTTGTCCCTTTCGCACTCCGTCAAGGGAAGGAATCAACAACAGCACACACACACTTGGATTTTATCCGAGCAATGCCAAGCTTAACTGGAAATATCAGCGTTTCTTTCCGACTAGGGATTTAGCGATTTGATATCGCAGTATTGTCGAATGTACTCAAAAAGTACTCCCTGAAATCTTTCAACCATAGACTTTCCTTCTAGCTAAGCCATGATAATGTGCTTCTATCCCTTTTCCACCGCTTGTCTTCTTCCACGGTTTTAAAGCTGTCAAGGTTTTAGAGCGGGGGTGTCAAACGTACGGCCCGAGGGCCGGATCAGGCCCCCAAACAGGTTTTATCCAGCCCGCGGGATGAGTTTGCTAAGTATAAAAAAAACTGCTGTTCTAAATGTGACCACTAGATGTCGCAATAGCAATTCTTTGTATCTTTGTGATGATGTACAATATAAACACTAAATTGAGTGTGAATGTTGTCTGTCTATCTGTGTTGGCCCTGTGATGAGGTGGCGACTTGTCCAGGGTGTATGCCACCTTCCGCCCGAATGAAGCTGAGATAGGCTCCGGCACCCCCCCGCAAAACCAAACGGGACAACCGGTAGAAAATGGATGGATGAATGGATGGAAACCACATGATGTTATTACATCAGATGAGGAAAATGAGCAAACTACATAAATAACATCCTGTAATTTGATTTTGATACATTTTTTTTTATCTTGATGGATTGAAAATCAACACCAATGAGTTGACTGATGAAGATTATCAAATAATTTATTCAGAAAATATAAATAACGACAAATAAAGATAGCATACAATTAACCGCAACATGTAAGTGTATAAAACAACAACAACATACGTTTTTAAACAAAGAAAACAATCTCAAGTTGTCTTTATTTTTACGTTATTGTGCCTCGATTTTAACAGTCCGGCCCACTTGGGAGTAGATTTTTCTCCATGTGGCCCCCGATTCAAAATGAGTTTGACACCCCTGTTTTAGAGGGTTTTTTTAAAAGATCAAAGCAAAACGAGTATTGCATGATTGTGACGTCACACGGGTTCACTTCCTGTTGTAGATACCTCCCGTTAGATTTGGGTACGGGGAAAGACGTAAGGATTTAACGATAAACGGTCAAACCCCAGATGGTTAGTATTACACTTTTACATTAAAATGATCGATAAATGCACTTTGATACACTCACGAGCCGGCGACAGTGCTCATTTCATGGAGGCGCAAACTCGGCTGGCTAGCTAGCGTGAATGCTAACATTAAAAAAAAGTCTCATTAACGACTTTCCCGATTTAAAAACACTCTAAAATCCTTAAAAATGAAAACTAAAGAATAAAATCATATTTAAACATACAAAATGGCTCTTGAGAAGCAAAAACAATATTCAATGTTTCTTTTGTCAAGAAAGTATTTTATTTTTTAAATTAAACTTGATTGAAAGATTTTAGTGTGTATAAGTCGAGGATATAAATTAAAACCAAAGAATAAAAACATATTTAAACACACAAAATGGCTCTTGAGAAGCAAGAACAATCTTCAATGTTTCTTTTGTCAAGGAAGTTTTGTATTTTTTAAATTAAACTTGATCGAAAGATTTTAGTGTGTAAGTCGAAGATATATATTAAAACTAAAGAAGAAAAACATATCTAAACACTCAAAATGGCTCTCGAAAAGCAAGAACAAGCTTCAATGTTTATTTTGTCCATAAAGTATTTTATTTTTAAATCAAACTTGATTGAAAGATTTTAAAGTGTATAAGTTGCAGATATATATATATATTAAAACTGAAGACGAAAAACATATTTAAACACTCAAAATGGCTCTTAAGAATCAAGAACAATCTTCAATGTTTCTTTTGTCAAGGAATTATTTTATTTTTTAAATTAAACTTGATTGAAAGATTTTAGTGTGTATAAGTCGCAGATATATATTAAAACTAAAGAAGAAACACATATTTTAACACTCAAAATGGCTCTTAAGAATCAAAAACAATCTTTAATGTTTCTTTTGTCAAGAAAGTATTTTATTGTTTAAATGAAACTTGATTGAAAGATTTTAGTGTGTATAAGTCGCAGATATATATTAAAACTAAAGAAGAAAAACATATTTTAACACTCAAAATGGCTCTTAAGAAGCAAAAACAATCTTTAATGTTTCTTTTGTTAAGCAAGTATTTTATTTTTTAAATTAAACTTCATTGAACGATTTTAGTGCGTATAAGTCGTAGATATATATTAAAACTAAAGAAGAAAAACATATTTTAATACTCAATATACCTCTTAAGAAGCAAGAATAATCTTTAATGCTTCTTTTGTCAAGGAAGTTTTGTATTTTTTAAATTAAACTTGATTGAAAGACTTTAGTGTGTATAAGTCGTAGATATATATAAAAACTAAAGAAGAAAAACATATTTTAATACTCAAAATGGCTCTTAAGAAGCAAGAACAATCTTTAATGTTTATTTTGTCAAGAAAGTATTTCATTGTTTAAATTAAACTTTATTGAAAGATTTTAGTGTGTACAAGTCGTAGATATATATTAAAACTAAAGAAGAAAAACATATTTTAACACTCAAAATGGCTCTTAAGAAGCAAGAACAACCTTTAATGTTTCTTTTGTCAAGCATTTTATTTTTTTAATTAAACTTCATTGAAAGATTTTAGTGTTTATAAGTCGCAGATATATATTAAAACTAAAGAAGAAAAACATATTTAAACACTCAAAATGGCTCTTAGGAAGCAAGAACAATATTCAATGTTTCAATAGTCCAGAAAGTATTTTCTTTTTTTAAATTAGACTTGATTGAAAGATTTTAGTGTGTATAAGTCGAGGATATATATTAAAACCAAAGAAGAAAAACATATTTTAACACTCAAAATGGCTCTTAAGAAGCAAGAACAATCTTTAATGTTTCTTTTGTCAAGCATTTTATTTTTTTAATTAAACTTCATTGACAGATTTTAGTGTGTATAAGTCACAAATATATATTAAAACTAAAGAAGAAAAACATATTTAAACACTCAAAATGGCTCTTGAGAAGCAAGAACAATATTAAATGTTTCTTTTTTCCAGAAAGTATTTTACTTTTTAAATTAAACTTGATTGAAAGATTTTAATGTGTATAAGTCGAGGATACATATTAAAATCAAAGAAGAAAAACATATTTAAACACTCAAAATGGCTCTTGAGAAGCAAGAACAATCTTCAATGTTTCTTTTGTCGAGGAAGTTTTGTATTTTTTAAATTAAACTTGATTGAAAGATTTTAGTGTGTATAAGTCGCGGATATATATATTAAAACTAAAGAAAAAAAACATATTTTAACACACAAAATGGCTCTTGAGAAGCAAGAACAATCTTCAATGTTTCTTTTGTCCAGAAACTAGTTTATTTTTTTTAAATTAAACTTGATTGAAAGATTTTAGTGTGTATAAGTCGCATATATATATTAAAACTAAAGAAGAAAAACATATTCAAACACTCAAAATGGCTCTTAAGAAGCAAGAACAATATTCAATGTTTCTATAGTCCAGAAAGTATTTTATTTTTTTAAATTGAACTTGATTGAAAGATTTTAGTGTGTATAAGTTGCAGATATATATTAAAACTAAAGAAGAAAAACATATTTTAACACTCAAAATGGCTCTTAAGAAGCAAGAACAATCTTTTATGTTTCTTTTGTCAAGAAAGTATTTTATTTTTAAAATTAAACTTGATTGAAAGATTTTAGTGTGTATAAGTCGAGGATATAAATTAAAACCAAAGAATAAAAACATATTTAAACACACAAAATGGCTCTTAAGAAGCAAGAACAATCTTTAATGTTTCTTTTGTCAAGGAAGTTTTGTATTTTTTAAATTAAACTTGATCGAAAGATTTTAGTGTGTAAGTCGAAGATATATATTAAAACTAAAGAAGAAAAACATATCTAAACACTCAAAATGACTCTCAAAAAGCAAGAACAAGCTTCAATGTTTCTTTTGTCCATAAAGTATTTTATTTTTAAATCAAACTTGATTGAAAGATTTTAATGTGTATAAGTTGCAGATATATATATATATATTAAAACTGAAGACGAAAAACATATTTAAACACTCAAAATGGCTCTTAAGAATCAAGAACAATCTTCAATGTTTCTTTTGTCAAGGAAGTATTTTATTTTTTAAATTAAACTTGATTGAAAGATTTTAGTGTGTATAAGTCGCAGATATATATTAAAACTAAAGAAGAAAAACATATTTTAACACTCAAAATGGCTCTTAAGAATCAAGAACAATCTTTAATGTTTCTTTTGTCAAGAAAGTATTTTATTGTTTAAATGAAACTTGATTGAAAGATTTTAGTGTGTATAAGTCGCAGATATATATTAAAACTAAAGAAGAAAAACATATTTTAACACTCAAAATGGCTCTTAAGAAGCAAGAACAATCTTTAATGTTTCTTTTGTTAGGCAAGTATTTTATTTTTTAAATTAAATTCCATTGAACGATTTTAGTGTGTATAAGTCGTAGATATATATTAAAACTAAAGAAGAAAAACATATTTTAATACTCAAAATGGCTCTTAAGAAGCAAGAACAATCTTTAATGTTTATTTAGTCAAGAAAGTATTTTATTGTTTAAATTAAACTTTATTGAAAGATTTTAGTGTGTACAAGTCGTAGATATATATTAAAACTAAAGAAGAAAAACATATTTTAACACTCAAAATGGCTCTTAAGAAGCAAGAACAATCTTTAATGTTTATTTTGTCAAGCAAGTATTTATTTTTTAAATTAAACTTGATTGAAAGATTTTAGTGTGTATAAGTTGCAGATATATATTAAAACTAAAGAAGAAAAACATATTTAAACACACAAAATGGCTCTTAAGAAGTAAGAACAATATTCAATGTTTCTATAGTCCAGAAAGTATTTTATTTTTTTAAATTGAACTTGATTGAAAGATTTTAGTGTGTATAAGTTGCAGATATATATTAAAACTAAAGAAGAAAAACATATTTTAACACTCAAAATGGCTCTTAAGAAGCAAGAACAATCTTTTATGTTTCTTTTGTCAAGAAAGTATTTTATTTTTAAAATTAAACTTGATTGAAAGATTTTAGTGTGTATAAGTCGAGGATATAAATTAAAACCAAAGAATAAAAACATATTTAAACACACAAAATGGCTCTTAAGAAGCAAGAACAATCTTTAATGTTTCTTTTGTCAAGGAAGTTTTGTATTTTTTAAATTAAACTTGATCGAAAGATTTTAGTGTGTAAGTCGAAGATATATATTAAAACTAAAGAAGAAAAACATATCTAAACACTCAAAATGACTCTCAAAAAGCAAGAACAAGCTTCAATGTTTCTTTTGTCCATAAAGTATTTTATTTTAAATCAAACTTGATTGAAGATTTTAATGTGTATAAGTTGCAGATATATATATATATATTAAAACTGAAGACGAAAAACATATTTAAACACTCAAAATGGCTCTTAAGAATCAAGAACAATCTTCAATGTTTCTTTTGTCAAGGAAGTATTTTATTTTTTAAATTAAACTTGATTGAAAGATTTTAGTGTGTATAAGTCGCAGATATATATTAAAACTAAAGAAGAAAAACATATTTTAACACTCAAAATGGCTCTTAAGAATCAAGAACAATCTTTAATGTTTCTTTTGTCAAGAAAGTATTTTATTGTTTAAATGAAACTTGATTGAAAGATTTTAGTGTGTATAAGTCGCAGATATATATTAAAACTAAAGAAGAAAAACATATTTTAACACTCAAAATGGCTCTTAAGAAGCAAGAACAATCTTTAATGTTTCTTTTGTTAGGCAAGTATTTTATTTTTAAATTAAATTCCATTATTGAACGATTTTAGTGTGTATAAGTCGTAGATATATATTAAAACTAAAGAAGAAAAACATATTTTAATACTCAAAATGGCTCTTAAGAAGCAAGAACAATCTTTAATGTTTATTTAGTCAAGAAAGTATTTTATTGTTTAAATTAAACTTTATTGAAAGATTTTAGTGTGTACAAGTCGTAGATATATATTAAAACTAAAGAAGAAAAACATATTTTAACACTCAAAATGGCTCTTAAGAAGCAAGAACAATCTTTAATGTTTATTTTGTCAAGCAAGTATTTTATTTTTTAAATTAAACTTGATTGAAAGATTTTAGTGTGTATAAGTTGCAGATATATATTAAAACTAAAGAAGAAAAACATATTTAAACACACAAAATGGCTCTTAAGAAGTAAGAACAATATTCAATGTTTCTATAGTCCAGAAAGTATTTTATTTTTTTTAAATAACTTTGATTGAAATATTTTATTGTATATAAGTTGTAGATAAATATTAAAACGAAAGAAAGAAAATATATTTTAACACTGAAAATGGCTTTTAAGTAGGGAACAATCTTTAATGTTTCTTTTGCAAAGAAAGTATTTTATTTTTTAAATTAAACTTGATTGAAAGATTTTAGTGTATATATGTCGTAGATATATATTGAAACTAAAGAAGAAAAACATATTTTAACACTCAAAATGGCTCTTAAGAAGCAAGAACAACCCTTAATGGTTCTTTTGTCAAGCATTTTATTTTTTTAATTAAACTTCATTGACAGATTTTAGTGTGTATAAGTCACAGGTATATATTAAAACTAAAGAAGAAAAACATATTTAAACACTCAAAATGGCTCTTAAGAAGCAATAACAATATTCAATGTTTCAATAGTCCAGAAAGTATTTTATTTTTTAAAATTAGACTTGATTGAAAGATTTTAGTGTGTATAAGTCGAGGATATATATTAAAACCAAAGAAGAAAAACATATTTTAACACTCAAAATGGCTCTTAAGAAGCAAGAACAATCTTTAATGTTTCCTTTTGTCAAGCATTTTATTTTTTTAATTAAACTTCATTGACAGATTTTAGTGTGTATAAGTCACAGGTATATATTAAAACTAAAGAAGAAAAATATATTCAAACACTCAAAATGGCTCTTAAGAAGCAAAAACAATCTTCAATGTTTCTTTAGTCCAGAGAGTTTTTTTTTTTAATTAAACTTGATTGAAAGATTTTAGTGGTGTATAAGTCGCACATATATATTAAAACTAAGAAGAAAAACATATTCAAACACTCAAAATGGCTCCAAAGAAGCAGAAACAATATTCAATGTTTTTTATAGTCCAGAAATTTTTTTTTTTTTTTTAATTAAACTTGAAAGATGACGGCGTGGCGCAGTGGGGAGAGTGGCCGTGCGCAACCCGAGCGTCCCTGGTTCAATTCCCACCTAGTACCAACCTCGTCACGTCCGTTGTGTCCTGAGCAAGACACTTCACCCTTGCTCCTGATGGGTGCTGGTTGGCGCCTTGCATGGCAGCTCCCTCCATCAGTGTGTGAATGTGTGTGTGAATGGGTAAATGTGGAAGTAGTGTCAAAGCGCTTTGAGTACCTTGAAGGTAGAAAAGCGCTATACAAGTACAACCCATTTATCATTTTTTTATTTATTTAGTGTGTATAAGTACTTTTTGAGAACATACCAAAATATAACGATCATTTTGGTCTCAATAAACGTGATATAAAATGTTAATTGACGTGTTACCTCCATAGTCTCTTGTATTCATGTCAGTTTAAACTAACTACCAGGTCATTAGCGTACTAGCCTGCTTCTTCAGTAAAGTTTAGCAAAGTTTGGTTATTAATTAACGGTTTAAAATGTTTACAGTGTTGTGAGTGTTAACGCAAATTCGTTAAATGAACAAACTTTGATACTCGATAAACACACTTTGATACTCACGAACTGGCGATATTGCTAATTTCACCGAGGCGCATGCTCGCCTGCTAATGGCTGCTAGCTAGCTTGAATGCCAACATGAATAAAATAATCATAAACGTATTTCCCCATTTTAAAACACACTAAAATCTTTACAAATTAAAACTACGTTAGATAAACATATTTTAAACACGGGCAGCATGGTGGAACAGGGGTTAGTGCATGTGCCTCGCAGTACGGAAGTCCTGTGTTCGATGGCTCTTGACAAGCAAGCACAATATTCAATATTTTTTCTGCCAAGAAAGTTTTTTTTTTTTCTAAATGAAACTTGATTGAAAGATTTCGGTGTGTGTTTAAGTACTTTTTGTGCACATACCAAAAAACTGCGATCATTTTGGTCTCAGTCATTAGCATGCTAGTTTGCTTCTTCAGCAAAGTTTATCAAAGTGTGTTTATTAATTAACGGTTTCGAACGTTAACACTGTTGTATTACCGCAAAACTGCGATCGATGAACACACTTTGATACACTCACAAACCGGCGATAGTGCTCATTTCATGTAAGCGCAAACTAGCCTGCTAATGGCTGGCTAGCTAGCTAGCTTGAATTCTAACATGAAAACAAGACTCAAAAACATCTTTCCTCCATTTTGAAACACTTTAAAATCTTTACAAATTAAAACTAAATAACATAAACCTGTTTAAACATTCAGAAAAATACATATGGCTCTTGAGAAGGGAGAACAATATTCAATGTTTCTTATACCAAGAAAGTTTTTTTTTTTCAAAAATTAAAACTTGATTAAAATATTTCAGTGGATGTTAAGCACTTTTTGTGCACATACAAAAGACAACAATCATTTTGGTCACAATAAACGTTATATGAAATGTTCATTACATCCGTAGTCTCTTGTATTTATGTTAGCGTTGAATCTAACTAACCAGCCACTAACGTGCTAGCTTGCTTCTTCAGTAAAGTTTATCAAAGTGTGGTTATCAATTAACGGTTTAGTGTTACCACAAAACCGTGATCGATAAACGCACTTTGATACAGTCACGAACCGGCAATAGTGGTAATTTCACGGAGGCACAAGCTCGCCTGCTAATTGCTGACTAGCTAGCTAGCTTGACTTCTAACATAAACACCTTTCCTCCATTTTAAAACAATCTTTACAAATTAAAACTAAATAATATGAACCCATTTAAACACCCCCCTAAAAGAAAAAAAATACATATGGCTCTTGAGAAGCAAGAACAATCTTCAATGTTTCTTCTGCCAAGAAAGTATTTAATTTTTTAAATAAAACTTGATTGAACGATAAGTACTTTTTGTGCACATACCAAAAGGCCGCGATCAATTGGGTCACAAAAAAATGTTCATTACATCCATAGTCTCCTGTGTTCAGGTTAGCGTTGAAGCTAACTACCCAGTCATTAGCGGGCTAGCTTGCTTCTTCAGTAAAAGTGTGGTTATTAATTAACGGTTTGAATCATTATCACTGTTTTGAGTGTTACCAAAAACCGTGATTAATAAACGCACTTTGATACACTTACGAACTGGCAATAGTGTTAATTTCATGCTGGCGCAAACTAGCCTGCTGGGTAGCTAGTTTGAATGCTAACATGAAAAAAAAAGACTCTTAAATTAAATTAAAACTAAAGAAGAAGCAAGAACAACCTTGAACGATTCTTCTGCCAAGTAAGTATCTTATTTTTTTAAATAAAACTTGATTCAAAGATTTCAGTGGTTGTTTAACACTTTTTGTGCACACACAAAAGACAACAATCATTTTGGTCACAATAAACGTGATACAAAATGTTCATTACATGCATAGGCTCTTGTATTCATGTTAGCGTTTAAGCTAACTACCCAGTCATTAGCGCGCTAGCTTACTAATTTAGAAAAGTTTATCAAAGTGTGGTTATAAATTAACGGTTTAAAACGTTAACACTGTCGTATTACCGCAAAACCGCGATCGATAAACACACTTTGATACACTCACGAACCGGCGATAGTGCTCATTTTACGGAGGCTCAAACTAGCCTGCTAATTGTCGGTTAGCTAGCTAGCTTGACTCTAACATGAATACAAAACTCATAAATGCCCTTCCACTCTAAAAGCTTTACAAATTAAAACTAAATAAGATAAACATATTTAAACATTCAGAAAATCCATATGGCTCTTGAGAAGCAAGAACCATATTCAATGTTTTTTCTGCCAATAAAGTATTTTATTTTCGAAAATAAAACTTGATTGGAAGATTTCATTGTGTATTTAAGTACTTTTTCGTGTTAGCATTTAAGCTAAATACCCTGTCAATAGCGCGCTAGCTTGCTTCTTCAGTAAAATTGATCAAAGTGTGGGTAATAATTAACGGTTTAAAACGTTAACAGTGTTTTGAGTGTTACCACAAAACTGTGATCGATAAACATACTTTGATGCACTTACAAACTAATTAAGATAAAAAAATATTTAAACATTCAGAAAATATTTATGGCTCTTGCGAAGCAAGAACAATATTCAATGTTTCTTCTGCCAATAAAGTATTTTATTTTCGAAAATAAAACTTGATTGAAAGATTACAGTGTGTATTTAGGTACTTTTTCGTGTTAGCGTTTAAGCTAACTACATCGTCACTAGCGCGCTAGCTTGCTTCTTCAGTAAAAATGTATCAAAGTGTGGTTATCAATCAACGGTTTAAAACGTTAACAGTGTTTTGAGTGTTACCACAAAACCATGATCGATAAACATAGTTTGATACACTTACAAACTAAATAAGATAGAAAATATTGAAAAAATCAGAAAATATATATGGCTCTTGAGAAGTAAGAACAATATTCAATGTTTCTTCTGCCAATAAAGTATTTCATTTTCAAAAATAAAACTTGATTGAAAGATTTCAGTGTGTATTTAAGTACTTTTTCGTGTTAGCGTTTAAGCTAACTACCTCGTCATTAGCGCGCTAGCTTGCTTCTTCAGTAAAATTTATCAAAGTGTGGTTATTAATCAACGGTTTAAAACGTTAACAGTGTTTTGAGTGCGTTACCACAAAACTGTGATCGATAAACATACTTTGATACACTTACAAACTAAATAAGATAAAAAATATTTAAACATTCAGAAAATATATATGGCTCTTGAGAAGCAAGAACAATATTCAATGTTTCTTCTGCCAAGAAAGTATTTTGACTTTTGAAAATAAAACTTAATTGAAAGATTTTAGTGTGTATTTAGGTACTTTTTCGTGTTAGCATTTAAGCTAACTACCCCGTCGCTAGCCCGCTAGCTTGCTTCTTCAGTAAAATTGATCAAAGTGTGGGTATTAATCAACGGTTTAAAACGTTAACAGTGTTTTGAGTGTTACCACAAAACTGTGATCGATAAACATATTTTGATACACTTACAAACTAAATAAGATAAAAAATATTTAAACATTCCGAAAATATATATGGCTCTTGAGAAGCAAGAACAATATTCAATGTTTCTTCTGCCAAAAAAGTATTTTATTTTCAAAAAAAAAACTTAATTGAAAGATTTCAGTGTGTATTTAAGTACTTTTTCGTGGTAGCGTTTAAGCTAACTACCCCGTCATTAGCGCGCTAGCTTGCTTCTTCAGTAAAATCGATCAAAGTGTGGTTATTAATCAACGGTTTAAAACGTTAACAGTGTTTTGAGTGTTACCACAAAACCGTGAACGATAAACATACTTTGATACACTTACAAACTAAATAAGATAAAAAATATTTAAACATTCAGAAAATATATATGGCTCTTGAGAAGCAAGAACAATATTCAATGTTTCTTCTGCCAAGAAAGTATTTTGACTTTTGAAAATAAAACTTAATTGAAAGATTTTAGTGTGTATTTAGGTACTTTTTCGTGTTAGCATTTAAGCTAACTACCCCATCGCTAGCGCGCTAGCTTGCTTCTTCAGTAAAATTGATCAAAGTGTGGGTATTAATCAACGGTTTAAAACGTTAACAGTGTTTTGAGTGTTACCACAAAACTGTGATCGATAAACATACTTTGATACACTTACAAACTAAATAAGATAAAAAATATTTAAACATTCCGAAAATATATATGGCTCTTGAGAAGCAAGAACAATATTCAATGTTTCTTCTGCCAAAAAAGTATTTTATTTTCAAAAAAAAAACTTAATTGAAAGATTTCAGTGTGTATTTAAGTACTTTTTCGTGGTAGCGTTTAAGCCAACTACCCTGCATTAGCGCGCTAGCTTGCTTCTTCAGTAAAATCGATCAAAGTGTGGTTATTAATCAACGGTTTAAAACGTTAACAGTGTTTTGAGTGTTACCACAAAACCGTGAACGATAAACATACTTTGATACACTTACAAACTAAATAAGATAAAAAATATTTAAACATTCCGAAAATATATATGGCTTTTGAGAAGCAAGAACAATATTCAATGATTCTTCTGCCAAGAAAGTATTTCATTTTCGGAAAAAAAACTTGATCGAAAGATTTCAGTGTGTATTTAAGTACTTTTTCGTGTTAGCGTTTAAGCTAACTACCTCGTCATTAGCGCGCTAGCTTGCTTCTTCAGTAAAATTGATCAAAGTGTGGTTATTAATCAACGGTTTAGAATGTTAACAGTGTTTTGAGTGTTACAACAAAACCGTGATCAATAAACATACTTTGATACACTTACAAACTAAATAAGATCAAAAATATTGAAACATTCAGAAAATATATATGGCTCTTGAGAAGCAAGAACAATATTCAATGTTTCTTCTGACAAGAAAGTATTTTATTTTC
>NC_084634.1:13230408-13257908 GCF_033978795.1 Nerophis ophidion | reverse complement strand
ATTAGTCGCAACGGACTATAAGTCGCAAATATATATGTGTTGTGAAATTAGTTGTTTACACATTGATTGTTTTTAGGGTTTAAAAAAAAAACTTTTTGTTATCGCCTTCAGCGAAGAAAAATCCATGAATTAACCGCACCGTTTTATAGAACGCAGGGTTCAAAGTTTAGGGAAAAAGTAGAGACTACTAGTCCGAAATTTTCGGTATTTATTTGGTGTATATAAGCCCAACCCACGAGTATTCTGAAAAAAACATTATTTTTTCATGTAAAAGTCGCAGATATATATATGTTGGGAAATTAGTTGTTTACACATTGCTTGTTTTGGGGGTTTTTTAAAAACTTTTTGTTGTCGCCTTAAAAAAAAAAAAAAATCCATAAATTAGCTGCACCGTTTTATAAGACGTAGGGTTCAAAGTTTAGGAAAAAAGTAGAGACTGCTAGTCCGAAATTTTCGGTATTTATTTGGTGTATATAAGCCCAACCCATGAGTATTCAGAAAAAAACTTTATTTTTCCATATATTAGTCGCAATGGACTATAAATCGCAGATATATATGTGTTGTGAAATTAGTTGTTTACACATTGATTGTTTTTAGAGTTTAAAAAAAAAAAAACTTTTTGTTATCGCCTTCAGCAAAGAAAAATCCATAAATTAACCGTTTTATAGGACGCAGGGTTCAAAGTTTCGGAAAAAAGTATAGACTACTAGTCCGAAATTTCCGGTATTTATTTGGTGTATATAAGTCCAACCCACGAGTATTCTGAACAAAACATTATTTTTTCATATATAAGTCGCAGATATATATATGTTGTGAAATTAGTCGTTTACACATCTCTTGTGTTTAGGGTTTTAAAAAAAAACACTTTTTGTTATCGCCTTCAGCAAAGAAAAATCCATAAATTAACCGCACCGTTTTATAGGACGCATGATTCAAAGTTTAGGAAAAAAGTAGAGACTACTAGTCCGAAATTTTCTGTATTTATTTGGTGTATATAAACCCAATCCATGAGTATTCTGAAGAAAACATTATTTTTCCATATATTAGTCGCAACTGACTATAAGTCGCAGATATATATGTGTTGTGAAATTAGTTGTTTACAAATTGATTGTTTTTAGAGTTTAAAAAAAAGAACTTTTTGTTATCGCCTTCAGCGAAGTAAAATCCATATATTAAATGCACCGTTTTATAGGTCACAGGGTTCAAAGTATAGGAAAAAAGTTGCGACTACTTGTCCGGAATTTATTGTATGTATTTCTTGTATATAAATGGGTTTGTACTTGTATAGCGCTTTTCTACCTTCAAGGTACTCAAAGCGCTTCGACACTACTTCCACATTTACCCATTCACACACACATTCACACACTGATGGAGGGAGCTGCCATGCAAGGCGCCAACCAGCACCCATCAGGAGCAAGGGTGAAGTGTCTTGCTCAGGACACAACGGACGTAACGAGGTTGGTACTAGGTGGGATTTGAACCAGGGACCCTCGGGTTGCGCACGGCCACTCTCCCACTGCGCCACGCCCACGCCCAGCCCTCTATTATTCAGAAGAAAACATTAGTTTTCCGTATATTAGTCACAAGAAAAATCCATAAATTAGCCGCACCATCTTATAAGCCGCAGTGTTCAAAGTTTAGGAAAAAAGTTGCGACTACTTGTCCGGAATTTACGATATTTATGTGGTGTGTATAAGCCCAACCCACGAGTATTCCAAAGAAAAAAAATATTTGTTCCATATATTAGTCCTAGATATGTATATGTTGTGAAAATAGTTATTTACATATGTCTTGTTTTTACGTTTTTTTAAACATGATCCAGTAAGTTAAATGACGCGGACACTTTTGTTACTGGATCATTTCTGATACGCTTCTGCCTTGAAGACTTTGTATGTGTAACTAATATGCAACTTTAATTAATTGATACTTGTTTATATTGAGAAATGTGCTGATTTATCCCATCCATCCATCCATTTCTACCGCCTATTCCCTTTCAGGGTCGCGGGGGGCGCTGGCGCCTATCTCAGCTACAATCGGGCGGAAGTCAGGGTACACCCTGGACAAGTCGCCACCTCAATGTGCTGATTTATTGTTCACTAATTATTATGTATGTCTAGTTTGTGTGCCATTGTGTGCTTAGCTGTTGTGTAGTTGCCAGTCTATAGACTATCTTGTTTACCTTTTGTAAATGAATAAAGTAAAATAGAAGGAATTGTGTGCTTATTGGAGGGCATTTAGATGTTAACTGTCTAGTTTCGCCCAAGTAAACACGCTGCAGGACTGCTTGTATCGCACATGATGTCACACACAAGTAAACACGGTGCAGGAGAGCTGCTTGAATCTCACATGATATCACACACAGGTTAACACTTTGCAGGACTGCTTGTATTGCACATGATGTCACACACAAGTAAACACTTTGCTGGGCTGCTTGTATCGCACATGATATCACACACAAGTAAACATGCTGCAGGACTGCCTGTGTTGTACATGATATCACACACAAGTGAACACTCTGCAGGACTGATGTATCGCACACAATACTACACACAATTAAATACCCTGCAGGACTGCTTGTATCGCAGATGATATCACACACGATTAAACACACTGCAGGACGGCTTGTATCGCACATGATACCACACACAAGTAAATACGCAACAGGACTGCTTTTAACGCACATGGTATCACACACACGTAAAAACGCTGCAGGACTGCTGTATCGCACATGATATCACACACACAAGTAAACATGATGCAGGACTGCTTGTATCGCATATGATCTTACACACAAGTAAACACACTGCAGGACTCCCTGTATTGTATATGATATCACACACAAGTAAACACTCTGCAGGACTGATGTATCGCACACAATACTTCACACAATTAAATACCCTGCAGGACTGCTTGTATCGCAGATGATATCACACACGATTAAACACATTGCAGGACGGCTAGTATTGCACATGATATCACACACAAGTAAATACGCAACAGGACTGCTTGTATCGCACATGGTCTCACACACACGTCTAAACGCTGCAGGACTGCTGTATCGCACATGATATCACACACAAGTAAACGCGCTGCAGGAGGACTGCTTGTATCTCACATGATATCACACACAGGTAAAGACTTTGCAGGACGGCTCACATCACACATGATATCACACACAATTAAACACGCTGTAGGACTGCTTGTATCGCAGATTATATCACACACTAGCAAACACGCTGCAAGAGAACTGCTTGCATCTCACATGACATCACACACAGGTAACCCCTTTGCAGGACTGCCTGTATCGCACGTGATATCACACACACACGTCTAAACGCTGCAGGACTGCTGTATCGCACATGATATCACACACACAAGTAAACATGCTGCAGGACTGCTAGTAACGTACATGATATCACACACAATATACAAGCAGCAGGACTGCTTGTATCGCACATTATATCACACACAATTAAACACGCTGCAGGACTGCTTGTATCAACAGATTATATCACACACTAGCAAACACGCTGCAAGAGAACTGCTTGCATCTCACATGACATCACACACAGGTAACCACTTTGCAGGACTGCTTGTATCGCACATGATATCACACACAAGTAAACGCGCTGCAAGAGGACTGCTTGTATCCCACATGATATCACACACAAGTAAAAACGCTGCCGAACTGCTTTTATGCAGATTATATCACACACAAGCAAACACGCTGCAAGAGGACTGCTTGTATCTCACATGATATCACACACAGGTAAACACTTTGCAGGACAGCTTACATCACACATGATATCACACACATGAAAAAAAGCTGCAGGACTGCTGTATCGCACATGTTTTCACACACACAAGTAAACAGGCTGCATGACTGCTTGTATCGCAGATGATATCACACACACAAGTAAACACGCTGCAGGATTTCTTGTATCGCAGATGATATCACACACAAGTAAACGCGCTGCAGGAGGACTGCTTATATCCCACATGATATCACACACAAGTAAACACGCTGCCGGACTGCTTGCATCGCACATTTTAGATGCACGCTTGCTTTTTGCCGACATTGGACTGATATAGAAATTAAATCTGGATTCCCTTATATATTATAATCATCAAAGCGTTTAATTTCATGACATAAAATAGAGAACGATACGATGTGGCTCGCTGACCTTGACTCTCTTTGAAGGGAGAACAATTTGTCTGCAATATAATTAGTGATGGTGAAAACTACAGACATATTTATATATAAGTTCTGTTCAACCACTAATGGCAACATAAGCGAGCCAGTGGTGTTTTTCTTACATTTGCGCGAAGTACGCCCTCACTATTAAAAGTCAACTCGCCTTCTATCAGCGGCTCCTCTGCCGCCGTCAAATCCAAACATTGATGTTGTTTTGGTGGCTTGCAAACTCTGCAACATGTAATCTTTTCGGCCAAAAGTGCTAAAGTCAACTTACGGACACTTGCGGCCTGCGTGCTCACCATTCATGCATCCGTCATGTTCAAAGATGAAGTTGTGCATCATTTCGATGACATGAAAGAGTTGCGGTTTAAGGTCACGGACGCGACAAAACATGCTTTTACGTAGTCGGACTGATCCTTTGACGTGGATGTTGTTGAACTTGTCATTATGCACGTGAAATGTGTCAAACTCTTCTGTTTATGGGGATTTCTTTCATGTTCGTTATGTGAAGAATGCTGATTTGTTTATAGCGATGTTGAACATGCAAAAACGCGCAACGTTTACTGCTTTACGTCTACCAAATGTTCCATACTGGTATGTAAGCCACACCTACAATATTTCTAAGGAAAAAAAAAAATGATTCTGTATTATTTTTTGAGAAATGACAATTTTAAAAACATACACTAAAGGTCCTAGGGACCCAAAAGGGCCTCACACAAAAAAAGTGTTGAAAATGTGAAGTAATGTGGGCATTAAATAGGTCAATAATTCATAAAAACATTGATTTTGATTCATATACATATATATATATATATATATATATAGTTAATTTTTTTAGCAATGACAAATTAAAAGAATACATTAGAGGTCCTGGGGACCCAAAAGGACTTTATACACAAAAGCGTTCAAAATGTGAAGTAATGTGACCATTAAATAGGTCAATACTTCATAACGACATTGATATTGATTCATTATTTTATTTATTTATTTTTTTAGCATTGACAGTTTAAAAAAACAAAAAACATTAAAGGTCTTGGGGACCTAAAAGGACCAGCAAAAGTGTTCAAAACGTGAAGTAATGTGAGCATTAAATATGTCAATAATTCATAACAACATTGATATTGATTCAGTAACATTTTTAGAGCAATGTTAGTTAAAAAAAAATACACTAAAGGTCCTGGGGACCCAAAAGGACTTTACGCACAAAAGCGTTCAAAATGTGAAGTAATGTGACCATTAAATAGGTCAATAATTCATAACGACATTAATATTGATGCATTATTTTATTCATGCATTTTTTTAGCATTGACAGTTTAAAAAAAAATACATTAAAGGTCTCGGGGACCTAAAAGGACCCCGCACACAAAAGTGTTCAAAATGTGAAGTAATGTGAGCATTAAATATGTCAATAATTCATAACATTTATTTTGATTCGGTAATATTTTTGGAGCAATGATAGTTTAAAAAAAAATACACTAAAGGTCCTGGGGACCCAAAAGGACTTTACACACAAAAGAGTTCAAAATGTGAAGTAATGTGACTATTAAATAGGTCAATAATTCATAACGACATTGATATTGATTCAATATTTTATTTATTTATTTTTTTAGCATTGACAGTTAAAAAAAAATACATTAAAGGTCTCGGGGACCTAAAAGGATCCCGCACACAAAAGTGTTCAAAATGTGAAGTAATGTGAGCATTAAATATGTCAATAATTCATAACATTTATTTTGATTCGGTAATATTTTTGGAGCAATGATAGTTAAAAAAAAATACACTAAAGGTCCTGGGGACCCAAAAGGACTTTACACACAAAAAAGTTCAAAATGTGAAGTAATGTGACTATTAAATAGGTCAATAATTCATAACGACATTGATATTGATTCAATATTTTATTTATTTATTTTTTTAGAATTGACAGTTAAAAAAAAATACATTAGAGGTCTTGGGGACTTAAAAGGACCCCCACACACAAAAGTGTTCAAAATGTGAAGTAATGTGAGCATTAAAATATGCCAATAATTCATAACAACATTGATTTTGATTCAGTATTATTTTTGGAGCAATGATAGTTGAAAAAAAAATACACTAAAGGTCTTGGGGACCCAAAAGTATTACACACAAAAGTGTTCAAAATGTGAAGTAATGTGACCATTAAATATGTCAATAATTCATAACGACATTGATATTGATTCAATATTTTATTTATTTATTTTTTTAGAATTGACAGTTAAAAACAAAATACATTAAAGGTCTTGGGGACTTAAAAAGACCCCCACACACAAAAGTGTTCAAAATGTGAAGTAATGTGAGCATTAAATATGTCAATAATTCATAACAACATTGATTTTGATTCAGTAACATTTTTAGAGCAATGATAGTTAAAAAAAAATACATTAAAGGTCCTGGGGACCCAAAAGGACTTTACGCACAAAAGCGTTCAAAATGTGAAGTAATGTGACCATTAAATAGGTCAATAATTCATAACGACATTAATATTGATTCATTATTTTATTTATTTATTTTTTTAGCATTGACAGTTTAAAAAAAAAAACATTAAAGGTCTTGGGGACCTAAAAGGACCCCGCACACAAAAATGTTCAAAATGTGAAGTAATGTGAGCATTAAATATGTCAATAGTTCATAACAACATTGATTTTGATTCAGTATTATTTTTGGAGCAATGATAGTCGAAAAAAAAATACACTAAAGGTCCTGGGGACCCAAAAGGACTTTACACACAAAAGCGTTCAAAATGTGAAGTAATGTGACCATTAAATAGGTCAATAATTCATAACAACATTGATATTGATTCATTATTTTATTTATTTATTTTTTTAGCATTGACAGTTTAAAAAAAAACAAACATTAAAGGTTTTGTGAACCTAAAAGGACCCTGCACACAAAAGTGTTCAAAACGTGAAGTAATGTGAGCATTAAATATGTCAATAATTCATAACAACATTGATTTTGATTCAGTATTATTTTTGGAGCAATGATAGTTGAAAAAAAAATACACTAAAGGTCCTGGGGACCCAAAAGGACTTTACACACAAAAGCGTCCAAAATGTTATATATGCAAAATATATGCAATATTTACCCCCACAAATACTTCAAAGCAGAATATTTGATAAAAAGTAATGTGAGCCTTAACTAGGTCAAAATACATAACAACATTGATTTTATTTCAATATTATTTTTTTACAATGTATTTTAAAATAATACACTAAAACTCCTGGGGACCCAAAAGGGCTTCAGATACAAAAATGTCCAGAATAAGTCATTTTTTTTCTCCTTTTACTATCAATTCTTGAATATTTACATCCACTTCAGATTCATCAATCGATTATACATTTTTTTTAAAATGATTAATTAAATGATTTATTTTTCATGCTTTATGTTGCTTACAAATATGCATGAAAACACTCCTACAGACATCACACTTGGGACGGTTTAGTAAGCAAGAATTGTTTTGGTTATATTGTAAAACTTAACAAACGTTGCTTGGAGTGACTAATGAAGCCTCTGTACGAGTAGTAACGCTATGGATGGCTTTAAGACGGAAGGGCACTTTCACTTTTCAAATTTTTTTATTAGACATTTGATTTATTTTTCATGTTTTATGTTGCGTACAAATATGCATGAAAATATTCCTACAGACATCACACTTGGGACGGTTTAGTAAGTAAGAATTGTTTTGGTTATATTGTAAAACTTAATAAACGTCGCTTGGAGTGACGAATGAAGCCTCTGTTCGAGTAGAACGCTATGGATGGCTTTAAGACGGAAGGGCACTTTCACTTTTAAAAATTGTTTTTATTAGATAATTGATTTATTTCTCATGTTTTATGTTGTGTACAAATATACATGAAAATACTCCTACAGACATCACACCTGTGCCAGTTTAGTAAGTAAGAATTGTTTTGGTTATATTGTAAAACTTAACAAACGTGGCTTGGAGTGACTAATGAAGCCTCTGTACGAGTAGTAACGCTATGGATGGCTTTAAGACGGAAAGGCACTTTCATTTTTTAATAGTTTTTTATTAGATAATTGATTTATTTTCAGTTTTTTATGTTGTGTACAAAAATGCATGAAAACACTCCTACAGACATCACACATGGGACGGTTTAGTAAGTAAGAGTTGTTTTGGTTATATTGTAAAACTTAACAAACGTTGCTTGGAGTGACTAATAAAGCCTCTGTACGAGTAGTAACGCTATGGATGGCTTTAAGACGGAAGGGCACTTTCATTTTTTTTATAGTTTTTTATTAGATAATTGATTTATTTCTCATGTTTTATGTTGTGTACAAATATACATGAAAATACTCCTACAGACATCACACCTGTGCCAGTTTAGTAAGTAAGAATTGTTTTGGTTATATTGTAAAACTTAACAAACGTGGCTTGGAGTGACGAATGAGGCCTCTGTACGAGTAGTAACGCTATGGATGGCTTTAAGACAGAAGGGCACTTTCACTTTTTAAAAATGTTATTAGATAATTGATTTATTTTTCATGTTTTATGTTGTGTACAAATATACATAAAACACTCCTACAGACATCACACCTGTGACAGTTTAGTAAGTAAGAATTGTTTTGGTTATTAGTAAAACTTAACAAACGTGGCTTGGAGTGACTAATGAAGCCTCTGTACGAGTAGTAACGCTATGGATGGCTTTAAGACAGAAGGGCACTTTCACTTTTTAAAAATTTTATTAGATAATTGATTTATTTTTCATGTTTTATGATGCGTAAAAATATGCGTGAAAACACTCCTACAGACATCACACATGGGACGGTTTAGTAAATAAGAGTTGTTTTGGTTATATTGTAAAACTTAACAAACGTGGCTTGGAGTAACTAATGAAGCCTTTGTACGAGTTGAACGCTATGGATGGCTTTAAGACGGAAGGACACTTTCATTTTTTAATAGTTTTTTATTAGATAATTGATTTATTTTCAGTTTTTTATGTTGTGTACAAAAATGCATGAAAACACTCCCACAGACATCACACCTGTGACAGTTTAGTAAGTAAGAATTGTTTTGGTAATATTGTAAAACTTAACAAACGTGGCTTGGAGTGACTAATGAGGCCTCCATAAGAGTAGTATGGAGGGCACTTTCACTTCCGGTTCAAAGCTTTAACCAGCCGCACCTGCCGTGCGCGGACTCATCCAAAAGATGGCGCCGTAGCACAAACAATAACGCACCGTTTCAGTGTCTCAGCTTGTGTTTAGTGAGAACGTTTTGGTCGTCAGCGAGGAACCAAAAAATCCATAAACTGGCTTGGAGTGACTAATGAAGCCTCTGTACGAGTAGTAACGCTATGGATGGCTTTAAGACAGAAGGGCACTTTCACTTTTTAAAAATTTAATTAGATAATTGATTTATTTTTCATGTTTTATGTTGCGTAAAAACATGCATGAAAACACTCCTACAGACATCACACATGGGACGGTTTAGTAAGTAAGAGTTGTTTTGGTTATATTGTAAAACTTAACAAACGTGGCTTGGAGGGACTAATGAAGCCTCTGTACGAGTAGTTACGCTATGGATGGCTTTAAGACGGAAGGGCACTTTCATTTTTTAATACATTTTTATTTGATAATTGATTTATTTTCAGTTTTTTATGTTGCATACAAAAATGCATGAAAACACTCCTACAGACATCACACCTGTGACAGTTTAGTAAGTAAGAATTGTTTTGGTTATATTGTAAAACTTAACAAACGTAGTTTGGAGTGACTAATGAGGCCTCCATAAGAGTAGTATGGAGGACACTTTCCCTTCCGGTTCAAAGCTTTAACCAGCCGCACCTGCCGTGCGCGGACTCATCCAAAAGATGGCGCCGTAGCACAAACAATAACGCACCGTTTCAGTGTCTCAGCTTGTGTTTAGTGAGAACGTTTTGGTCGTCAGCGAGGAACAAAAAAATCCATAAACTGGCTTGGAGTGACTAATGAAGCCTCTGTACGAGTAGTAACGCTATGGATGGCTTTAAGACAGAAGGGCACTTTCACTTTTTAACAATTTAATTAGATAATTGATTTATTTTTCATGTTTTATGTTGCGTAAAAATATGCATGAAAACACTCCTACAGACATCACACATGGGACGGTTTAGTAAGTAAGAGTTGTTTTGGTTATATTGTAAAACTTAACAAACGTTGCTTGGAGTGACTAATAAAGCCTCTGTACGAGTAGTAACGCTATGGATGGCTTTAAGACGGAAGGGCACTTTCATTTTTTTATAGTTTTTTATTAGATAATTGATTTATTTTTCATGTTTTATGTTGCGTAAAAATATGCATGAAAACACTCCTACAGACATCACACATGGGACGGTTTAGTAAGTAAGAGTTGTTTTGGTTATATTGTAAAACTTAATAAACGTTGCTTGGAGTGACGAATAAAGCCTCTGTACGAGTAGAACGCTATGGATGGCTTTAAGACGGAAGGGCACTTTCATTTTTTAATAGTTTTTTGTTAGATAATTGATTTATTTTCAGTTTTTTATGTTGCGTACAAAAATGCATGAAAACACTCCTACAGACATCACACATGTGACAGTTTAGTAAGTAAGAATTGTTTTGATTATATTGTAAAACTTAACAAACGTGGTTTGGAGTGACTAATGAGGCCTCCATAAGAGTAGTATGGAGGGCACTTTCACTTCCGGTTCAAAGCTTTAACCAGCAGCACCTGCCGTGCGCGGACTCGTCCAAAAGATGGCGCCGTAGCACAAACAATAACGCACCGTTTCAGTGTCTCAGCTTGTGTTTAGTGAGAATGTTTTGGTCGTCAGCGAGGAACAAAAAAATCCATAAACTAGCCGTAGGGTTTTACAAAGAACTGCTCTGTATCTTCTCAGGTTCTGACAGGTTTAAAGGACC
This sequence comes from Nerophis ophidion, assembly GCF_033978795.1. Classification (NCBI taxonomy): domain Eukaryota; kingdom Metazoa; phylum Chordata; class Actinopteri; order Syngnathiformes; family Syngnathidae; genus Nerophis; species Nerophis ophidion. The sequence goes on along the minus strand of NC_084634.1, from coordinate 13,246,810 downwards.
CTCGGGATTGTCGGGACGAACCAGTTCCAAAATTAGTTTGCAACATGCATGATGACATATCCGCGTTTGCAACCTTCACACTTTGCCAACAAATACTCAAATGGTAATTATCCGATGTTCTTATAAAGTTGTGTGTGTGCGTGTGTGTGAGTGTGTGTGTGTGTGTGTGTGTGTGTGTGTGTGTGTGTGTGTGTGTGTGCAATGTTTGGATTTTGGACTCCACAGGGAGTCCTGAAGTCACTTTGAATTCTCAGCGGTCCTAAATGTGCGTGTTGCAGCGAAAAATGGTCAGTCATGCAGAACAAATATGCGACAATTAGCCTTTTATAAAAAAAAAAAAAAAAAAAAAACATTTCCTGCAGCGTTATGTTGTACTCCTCGGATTTGGAATGTGACACGTTCACACCGCAAGGGTCGGACGTGCAAATTGGATGTTTTTTTGTTTTTTGTCAGATCGGAATCTTTTACGTGGTCGTTCACGTGACAAAACAAAAACAAAGTGATTTCTGATGTGAATGCAACCTGACCTCGCATGCTGACATGACGTCATGACGTTTACGCAAGTACACTGCAAAAATTTAACTCTAAGTAAGATGAAATATCTCAAATAAGGGTGATATTTGCTTATTTTCTGTCTGATAAGATAATTTTTTGCACTAAGCAGATTATATGTTAGAGTGTTTTACTTGTTTTATGGGTTTTGGTCCAAAATTATCTCAGTAAGATATTACAGTTTGTTGGTGAGATTTGATGACCTATATTGAGTAAAACATGCTTGAAACTAGAATATCAATTGATGCAAAGTTGTGTCATCAACACTCACAAGTGTAAAACTACTTTTTTAAAGTAATAATTTCTTATTTCAAGCATGAAAAAAAAAATCATGATGCCTAGCGCATATCATTATGTCAAGATAATGGAACTAGCATTTACTTAATTTAAGAATATATTTCAACATATTAAGCAAAAAGGTCTAATTTTTTTTGTACCCCAAAAAATGCTCTTTTTTTTATTAGTGAGATTATACTTATTTTAAGGTATTTTTGAGTTCATTGAGGTTAGCTAATTTTACTTGTTTTGGAAAGTCTTGACAAGCCGAATTTTCTTGTTCTATTAGCAGATAATTTTGCTTAGTTCAAATAAAATACCTCTTTTTTTTTTTTTTCTTGTTTTTGAACACTGACTTGTTTCAGTGTATATAAGCCGCACCCACTAAATTTTAGGGAAAACTAATTTTTTCTACATACAGGCCACATATGTATATACGTAGTGAAATTAGCATACTTGCCAACCTTGAATTCGGGATATGGACATAATGTATATATTCTGAAGTATTTATTTTATATATATATATATATATATATATATATATATATATATATATATATATATATATATATACATATATATATATATATATATATATACATATATATATATATATATACATATACATATATAGATATACACACATATATATATATATATATATATATATATATACATATATAGATATACACACATATATATATATATATATATATATATATATATATACATATACATATACATATATATATGTATATATATATATATATATATATATATATATATATATATATATATATACATACATACATACATACATACATACATACATACATACATACATACATACATATATACATATATATATATATATATATATATATATATATACATACATACATACATACATACATACATACATACATACATACATACATATATATAAATATATATATGTATATATATATATATATATATATATATATATATATATATATATATATATATATATATATATATATATATATATATATATATATAATTCTTGCATCCAGCACACCTTACAACAGTGGTGGTAATAAAAGATGCAACCTATGCTTAAAAGAGAAACTGAAACAACAACAAAAAAGAATAGAAAAAAAGAATAAATAAATACAATTAAAAATAGTCCTTTAAATATATGCTCTCTGAATTAAAAAAATACAAAGAAAAACAAAAACATATTACATTTGTAAAACATTACAAATGAACAAATATAAAGAAAACAAAGCAAAACAAATAAAAAAATTTAAAAAATACAATAAAAAATAGTTATTTAAATACATGCTCTCTGAATTTTAAAAAATACAGAGAAAAATAATATTTTATTTGACGAATAAACAAATACTAAAACAAATACACAGAAAAATAAAAATAATAATACAAAAATAAAAAATAAAATAAAAAAAAGTACTTTTAATGTATCCTCTCTGAATTAAATAAATAAAAAGAAAAAAATAAAATTAAAAAAACATTACGAATGAACAAATACAAACAAAAAAATAATCAAAAATAATAGAACAAAGAATAGAACAATTAAATGGATACCATTTGAAAAACATTACAAATGAACAAATACAAAAACAAATACAAAGAAAACAAAAAAATAAAAAATAACATAAAAAAATAGTACTTTAAATGCATGCTCTCTGAATTAAAACAAATAGAAATAAAAAAATATATACAATTAAAAATAGAAACAATAAATACAATTAAAAAATAGCACTTTTAATGTATGCTCTCTGAATTATAAACAAATACAAGGAAAACAAATATATATATAAATATATATATATATATATATATATATATATTTTTTTTTTTTTAAAACATACAAAAAAAAAAAATAATAATAAAATGAGTACTTTTTAATGCATGCTCTCTGACGACGTAGCAATGATAAGAAATAGAAGTATTTTCCCGTCCTTTTTGTGCAATAATCCAACAAAGTGTCCCCTGGGAGTTTAAAAAAAACAAACAAACGCCATTTTGTTTTTCCTGTCGTCTGCCAAACACGCCGAGACATGAAACGCTTATAGATCGCCAGTCAATGAGGGCTAAACATAATTACATCATCTCGGAAATTAACGAAGGCATCGATCGGCCGCTTGACACCATCCCATATTTTTCTCTCAACTTGATTAACTCCCAGCTTCTGCAGGCTGCAATTCCCACGCTTTGCTCCAAAAAAGATGCTTTTTTTTTTTCTTCTTTTTTTTTCTTTTCCGTCACGCTAACCTTTTGAAGTGCTTCGCGGTGTCCAGTTGTTGAAGTGATAAGGTAATGATGTCTCTCGAGGAAGGGACTGACTTCACCAAATCGAAGGTTTTCCTTTTTTCTCTGCTTTAAAAAAAAAAAAATATATATATAACCCCAATTGTGCTCGGACGGACTTTGACTTTCATGTGTTTATGGTTCTCGTCTATCTGCGCTTCCATCGAAGTTACAGAAGCGTGCAGAGTAAATACGCCACGCCAAAAAAACACGCTGAAGGTCTCCGGGCGAGGCGGAGAAAAAAGGGAATTTCCACACAGATTCCACGGAGGATAAGGACGAGGAAAAAAAAAACAACTTTCTACTGTTTGTCAGGCTCAACTATATCAACGTCCGAATCGGACGTTGATTTAACGCTGAAAAAGTTAGCATGAAAATGTGAGCATGCTCTATGACTCTGAGTTGTTTCACTGTCAATTTGGCTAAAATGAAATAGCATTCTAACGTTAGCATGTTAGCGGCTAGCACGTATCAACCGACCAAGTTATGACTCTGAGAAGTATAGCTGGCAAATTGGCCCAAAAAATACATAATTCTGATGTTAGCATGCTACAGCTAACACGTTTCAACGTAACAATTTATACGACTCCGAGATGTATAGCTGGAAAATTGGCCCAAAAAATAGATAACTCTGAAGTTAGCATGCTAAAGCTAACATGTTTCAACGTAACAATTTAAATGACTCTGAGACGTATAGCTGGCACATTGGCCCAAAAAAATTGATAATTCTGATGTTAGCATGCTACAGCTAACACATTTCAACGTAACAATTTATATGACTCTGAGACGTATAGCTGGAAAATTGGCCCAAAAAATAGATAATTCTGATATTAGCATGCTACAGCTAACACGTTTCAACGTAACAATTTATATGACTTGAGACGTATAGATGGCAAATTGGCCCAAAAAATAGATCATTCTGATGTTAGCATGCTACAGCTAACACGTTTCAATGTAACAATTTATATGACTCTGACACGTATAGCTGGAAAATTGGCCCAAAAAATAGATAATTCTGATATTAGCATGCTACAGCTAACACGTTTCAACGTAACAATTTATATGACTTGAGACGTATAGCTGGCAAATTAGCCCAAAAAATAGATCATTCTGATGTTAGCATGCTACAGCTAACACGTTTCAACGTAACAATTTATATGACTCTGACATGTATAGCTGGAAAATTGGCCCAAAAAATAGATAATTCTGATATTAGCATGCTACAGCTAACACGTTTCAACGTAACAATTTATATGACTCTGAGACGTATAGCTGGCAAATTGGCCCAAAAAATAGATCATTCTGACGTTAGCATGCTACAGCTAACACGTTTCAACGTAACAATTTATACGACTCTGAGACGTTTAGCTGGCAAATTAACTAAAATAAATAGCATTCTAACATTAGCATGCCAACAGCTAGCATGTATCAACCGACCAAGTTATGACTCTGAGACGTATAGCTGGAAAATTGGCCCAAAAAATAGATAATTCTGATGTTAGCATGCTACAGCTAACACGTTTCAACGTAACAATTTATATGACTCTGAGATGTGTAGCTGGCAAATTAACTAAAATAAATAGCATTCTAACGTTAGCATGCCAACAGCTAGCTTGTTTCAACCGACCAAGTTATGACTCTGAGACGTATAGCTGGCAAAATTGGCCCAAAAAATAGATAATTCTGGTGTTAGCATGCTACAGCTAACACGTTTCAACGTAACAATTTATATGACTCTGAGACGTATAGCTGGAAAATTGGCCCAAAAAAATAGATAATTCTGATGTTAGCATGCTACAGCTAACACGTTTCAACGTAACAATTTATATGACTCTGAGATGTGTAGCTGGCAAATTAACTAAAATAAATAGCATTCTAACGTTAGCATGCCAATAGCTAGCTTGTTTCAACCGACCAAGTTATGACTCTGAGACGTATCGCTGGCAAATTGGCCCAAAAAATAGATAATTCTGGTGTTAGCATGCTACAGCTAACACGTTTCAACGTAACAATTTATATGACTCTGAGATGTGTAGCTGGCAAATTAACTAAAATAAATAGCATTCTAACGTTAGCATGCCAACAGCTAGCTTGTTTCAACCGACCAAGTTATGACTCTGAGACGTATAGCTGGCAAATTGGCCCAAAAAGTAGATAATTCTGGTGTTAGCATGCTACAGCTAACACATTTCAACGTAACAATTCATATGACTCTGAGACGTATAGCTGCCAAATTGGCCCAAAAAATAGATAATTATGATGTTAGCATGCTACAGCTAATACGTTTCAACATAACAATTTATATGACTCTGAGACATAAAGCTGGCAAATTAACTAAAAAAAATAGCATTCTAACATTAGCATGCCAACAGCTAGCATGTATCAACCGACCAAGTTATGACTCTGAGACGTATAGCTGGAAAATTAGCCCAAAAAATAGATAATTCTGATGTTAGCATGCTACAGCTAACACGTTTCAACGTAACAATTTATATGACTCTGAGATGTGTAGCTGGCAAATTAACTAAAATAAATAGCATTCTAACGTTAGCATGCCAACAGCTAGCTTGTTTCAACCGACCAAGTTATGACTCTGAGACGTATAGCTGGCAAATTGGCCCAAAAAATAGATAATTCTGGTGTTAGCATGCTACAGCTAACACATTTCAACGTAACAATTCATATGACTCTGAGACGTATAGCTGCCAAATTGGCTCAAAAAATAGATAACTATGATGTTAGCATGCTACAGCTAATACGTTTCAACATAACAATTTATATGACTCTGAGACATAAAGCTGGCAAATTAACTAAAAAAAATAACATTCTAACATTAGCATGCCAACAGCTAGCATGTATCAACCGACCAAGTTATGACTCTGAGACGTATAGCTGGCAAATTGGCCCAAAAAATAGAAAATTCTGATGTTAGCATGCTACAGCTAACACGTTTCAACGTAACAATTTATATGACTCTGAGATGTGTAGCTGGCAAATTAACTAAAATAAATAGCATTCTAACGTTAGCATGCCAACAGCTAGCATGTATCAACCGACCAAATTAAGACTCTGAGACGTGTAGCTGGCAAATTGACCCAAAAAAATAGATAATTCTAATGTTAGCATGCTAACAGCTAGCATTTATCAAAGCACCAAGTTATATGACTCTGATACATTTAGCGGTCCAATTGGCCCAAAAATGTGCATTCTAACGTTAGTATGCTAACAGCTAGCACATATCAACGTACCAACGTATAGCTGGAACGTATAGCTGTCAAATTGGCAAAAAAAAAAGCATTCAACGTTAGCATGCTAACAGCTAGCACGTATCAATGTGCCAAGTGATAAGACTTTGAGACATCAAATCAACCAAAAAATAGCATGCTAACAGCTAGCACGTATCAACGTACAAAATTATATGACTCTGAGACGTATATCTGTCAAATTGGAAAAAAAAAATAGCATGCAGATAGCTAGCACGTATCAACGTAGCAATTTATATGACTCTGAGACGTATAAATGTCAAATTGTCAAAAACAAAAATAGCACTCTAACGTTAGCATGCTAACAGCTAGCAAGTATCAACCTACCAAATTATGACTCTGAGACGTATAAATTGCCCAAAAAAATAGCATTCTAATTTTAGCATGCTAACAGCTAGCACATATCAACGTACCAAGTTATATGACTGAGACGTAGAAATTGGTCAAAAATAGCATTGTAACGTTAGCATGCTAACAGCTAGTACATATAAACGTATAAAGTTATATGACTCTGAGACGTATATCTGTCAAATTGGCAAAACAATTAGTGTGCTAACAGCTAGCACGTATCAACATACCAAGTTATATGACTCTGAGACATTTACCTGTCCAATTGGCCCAAAAATTAGCACTCTAATGTTAGCATGCTAACAGCTAGCACATATCAACGTATCAAGGTATATGACTCTGGAACGTATAGCTGTCAAATTGGCCCCCCCAAAAAAAAATAGCATGCTAACAGCCAGCACGTATCAACGTACCAAGTTATATGACTCTGAGACGTATAGATGTCAAATTGTCAAAAACAAAAATAGCTCTCTAATGTTAGCATGCTAACAGCTAGCAAGTATCAACCTACCAAATTTTATGACTCTGAGATGAAAATGTTGTCCAAAACATAGCATTCTAATGTTAGCATGCTAACAGCTAGATCTTATCAACGTACCCAGTTATATGACTGAGACGTATGAATTGGTAAAACAAATAGCATTCTAACGTTAGCATGCTAACAGCTAGCACATATAAATGTACAAAGTTATATGACTGAGACGTATATATGTCAAATTGGCTAAAAAAATTGCATGCTAACAGCTAGCACGTATCAACGTACCAATTTACATTAATCTGAGACTTATAGATGTCAATTTGGCAAAAAAAATAGCATTCTAATGTTAGCATGCTAACAGCTAGCACGTATCAATGTACCAAGTTATAAGACTCTGAGATGTTTAGCTGTCAAATTAACCCAAAAACAATAGCATACTAACAGCTGGCACGTATCAACGTACAAAGTTATATGACTCTGAGACGTATATCTGTCAAATTGGCTAAAAAAAATTAGCATGCAGACAGCTAGCACGTATCAACGTACCAAGGTATATGTCTCTGGAGCGTATAGCTGTCAAATTGGCCAAAAAAAATAAAAAATAGCATGCTAACAGCTAGCAAGTATCAACCTACCAAATTTAAATACGCTGAGATGTTTAGCTGTCAAATTAACCAAACAAAATAGCATGCTAACAGCTAGCACGTATCAACGTACAAAGTTATATGACTGAGACGTATATCTGTAAAATTGGCAAAAAAAATAGCATGCTAACATCTAGCACGTATCAACGTACCAAGTTATATGACTCTGAAACGTATAGCTGTAAAATTGGCAAAAAAAATAGCATTCTAACGTTAGCATGCTAACAGATAGCATGCTAACAGCTAGCATACCGCAGCAAAATTAGCTAAAAAAAGCTAGCATGCTGATGTAAACAAACATGCAAACAGCTAGCGTGTGTAAAGTACCAAGTTATATCGATACTAACTTGTAGAACCGTAAAAGTTAACGCGCTAATGTTAACGTGCTAGTATGGTAATTTTAAAATGCTAACAGATAGCGTGTGTCAAGTACCAAGTCGTACATCTTTGAGAAGCACGGCTGCAAAATTTGTCCCAAAAGTTAGCATGTTAACGTTTTTTTCTGCGCTAGCATGCTAACGTTAGCATGCTACCAGTTAGCATGTGTCGAACAGCAGGTTATATAATGTTATGATTACGAATTTGATCGTGTGTTCGTTATCAACAGTCAAGATAGCAAAAAGGAGCATTTGTGAGCGTGTAGTGAAGGCAAGCGGTGCTACATAAAGTTCTGGTGAATGTCCTGACATAATTCCTCCCTGTGCAGACGCCAGCTTGTAAAAAAGCCTTGACAACAAGCAAGCTTCTGTAGTTGAGAATCAGGAAGGCCGCGGGATGAAAAAAAAAAGAACCACACAAGAGCGAGTGTTGGTGGAAGCCAGATTTAAAGGAACGGCGCTGAAAAGAGGACAGGAAGGGAGGATTGTGGATCAGTGCCAAGTTCTGACACCAGGCGCTGATGTCATCCCGGTCTTAGTACCTGGGCCGGTTGCCTCGCAACACATCCAGTAATTGTCGGGTCGCCATTTTGTGCCGGCTTGAAAAAATCATGGAAAACTGTTGAAAAAAAAATGTACCATGCTAATTTTAGCATACTAGCATGGTAATGCTAACATGCTAACAGCTAGCGTGCGTCAAGCATAGTTATATACCTCTGAGACGTATGAATGCAAAAATGGCAACAAAAAAAGATCATGCTAATGTTAGCATGCTCGCATGGCAACGTTAACATGATAACAGTTAGCATGTGTCATAGCAGGCTGGCATGGTAATGCTAACATGCTAACAGCTAGCGTGCATCAATCATAGTCGTATAACTCTGAGACGTACGAATGCAAAAATGGCAACAAAAAAAAGATCATGCTAAAGTTAGCATGCTCGCATGTCCACGTTAAAATTCTAACAGTTAGCATGTGTCAAATACCACATTAAATTAGTCTAAGGTGCTACGCATGCAAAAATGTCCCCCCAAAAAATAGATTGTGGTAATGTTAGCATGTCAGCATGCTAACATTACCATGTCTAAAAATATACATCATATTAATGTTAGCATGCTGGTATGGTAATGCTAACTTGCTAACAGCTAGCGTGCGTCAAGCATAGTTATATAATTTTGAGATGTACGAATGCAAAAATGGCAAAAAAAAAAGATCATGCTAATTTTAGCATACTAGTATGGTAACAATAACCTGCTAACAGTTAGTATGTGTCAAAGACCAAGTTAAATGAGTCTAAGGTGTACTCATGCAAAAATGTCAAAAAAATATATATAGCGTGGTAATGTTAGCATATCAACATGCTAACATTACCATGTCTAAAAATATTTACAGTACATCATGATGATGCTAACATACTAGCATGGTAATGCTAACATGCTAACAGCTAGCGTGCATCAAGCGTATTTATATAACTCTGAGACGTACAAATGAAAAATGGTAAAAAAAGGATCATGCTAATGTTAGCATACTAGCATGGTAACGTTAACATGCTAAAAGTTAGCATGTGTCAAATACCAAGTTAAATGAGTCTAAGGTATATGCATGCAAATATGTCCAAAAAAAATATAGCGGTAATTTTAGCATGCCAGCATGCTAACATTACCATGTCTAAAAATATTTATAGTATATCATGGTGATGCTAAGATACTGGCATGGTAATGCTAACATGCTAACAGCTAGCGTGCGTCAAGCATAGTTATATAACTCTGAGATGTACGAATGCAAAAATGGTAAAAAAATGATCATGCTAATGTTAGCATGTTAGCATGGTAACGTTAACATGCTAACAGTTAGCATGTGTCAAATACCAAGTTAAATGAGTTTAAGGTGTATGCATGCGAAAATGTCAAAAAAAATAATATTTTTTTACATTTGTAAAAAAAAAATGCCTGGAAATATAAAACAATATGTCGTTTTACAAAAAAATATTTCATGATTAAATCTTCAATATAAAACCAAAACCAAACAATCTCAATAACGTTTTTTTTCAATACTTATTTACGGACTTAAATTAAACACATAATTTTAGAACATTTACATTTGTGGAAAAAAATGCCTGAAAATATAATATGTCCTTTTTTAAAAAGTATATATCATAATGTGCTGATTAAATTTCCAATATAAAACCAAAATTAAACTATCTAAATAACTATTTTTTTCAGTACTTATTTACAGAGTTAAAATAATTTTACCCTTTTAGAACATTTAAATTTGTTAAAAAAAATGCCCTAAAATATAAAAAATATATGTATTTTTTTCAAATATATTTCATTATGTGTTGGTAAAATGTTTAGTATAAAACCAAAACTAAACAATCTTAATAAGAATTTTTTTTCAGAACTTATTTACGGATGCAAAATTAAACACATCATTTTAGAACATTTAGATTTGTGGAAAAATTGCCCGAAAATATAAAAAATATGTCTTTTTTTTAAATATGTACATTTCATGATTAAGTTTTCAATATAAAACCAAAACTAAACAATCTAAATAACAACAATTTTTTTCGGTACTTATTTTTGGACATAAAATAAAACACATTACTTTAGAACATTTATATTTGTGAAAAGAAAAATGCCCGAAAATATAAAAAATACGCATTGAAAAAAATATATTTTTTATAATATGTTGATTACATTTCCAATATAAAACCAAAGCTAAACAATCTTAATAACTATGTTTTCAGTACTTATTTACAGACCTAAAATTAAACATAATTTTAGAACGTTTAAATTTGCGGACAAATTGCGTGAAAATATAATAAATATTTAATTTTTTAAAATATATTTCATTATGTTTTGAATAAATGTTAAATAAAAAAACAAAACTACACAATCTAAATAACAAATATTTTTATCAGTACTTATTTACGGACTTAAAATAAAAACAAATTTGTGGAAAAAAATGCCTGAAAATATAAAAAATATGTATTTTTTAAAAGTATATATTTATAATGTGTTGATTAAAATTTCAATGCAAAACCAAAACTAAACGATCTAAATAACAACTATTTTTTTTTAGATCTTATTTATGGACTTAAAATTGAACACGTCATTTCAAATTTATGGGCAAAAATGCCTGACAATATAAAAAAAACAATTATTTAAAAAAAAAAATCATGATTAAATGTTCAATATAAAAGCCAAAACTAAACAATCTAACTTTTTTTCAGTACTTAATATAAACACATTATTTTAGAACATCTAATATTATGGAAAAAATTCCTGAAAATTAAAAAAAAATTTATTTTTTTACATATTTCATAATGTGTTGATTAAATTTTCAATATAAAACCAAAACTAAACAATCTCAATAACGATTTTTTTCAGTACTTATTTACAGACTGAAAATAAAAACACAACATTTTAAAACATTTACATTTATAAAAAAAAAATGCCTGAAAATATAAAACAATATTTATCTAAAAAATATATATATTTCATGATTAAAAGGTTCAATATAAAACCAAAACTAAACAATCTCAATAACTTTTTTTTCAGTACTTAATAAAAACACATGGTTTTAGAACATTTAAATTTATGGAAAAAATGCCTAAAAAATATAAAAAACATGTATTTTAAAAAATATATAAATTTCATAATAGTATAGAATAGAATAGAATTTATATTCCATAAATTTAAATGAAAAAAATGCCTAAAAAATATTAAAAACAATTTTTTTTAAATATATATTTCATAATAGAATATAATAGAATATAATTCATGTTCTATTCTATTCTATTATAAAATATATATTTGAAAAAATACATGTTTTTTTTAAATTTTTTAGGCATTTTTTTCCATTTAAATTTATGAAAAAAATGCCTACAAAATATAAAAAAACATGTATTTAAAAAAAATATATATTTCATAATAGAATAGAATAGAATATAATTTATATTCTTGAATAGAATAGAATAGAATGTATATTTCATTCTATTCTAGTCTATTATAAAATATATATTTGAAAAAATACATGTTTTTTACATATTTTAGGCATTTTTTTCCATAAATTTAAATGTTCTAAAATTATGTTTTGATTAAATTTTCAATATAAACCCAAAAACTAAACAATCTAAATAAAAACTGTTTTTTTTCAGCACTTATTCACCGACTTAAAATCGAACACATAATTTTAGAACATTTACATTTGTGGAAAAAATGCCTTGACATATTTTTTTTAAAAATGTATACTTGTAAAAAAAAAAAAAAAAAAAAAAAAAAAGTGTGACATTTTATGCCCCACCTCACCATTCTGCAGTACCTCTGCTGACCCCTAGTTGAAGACCTCAGCTGCACAAAGTAAGTCTGGGTGCCGTTCTTCAGCTCCTGGATTACACGTTTTCATTTTTCCACAGCTAAGCCTGCAAGGCAGAAGCCAAACCTTCCACTTCCTCCCCGCCAGAGTCAGGAGGAGGAAATGCGGCCCAGATGTGGCTTCAAACCCGAGAAAAGCTCGGAGGGATCAGGACCGTCTTCCCGGTGACCCCCAGACCCGCTCCTTCCTGTCTCTTGTCAGCATGCAGTGCATTGTGGGCTGCAGTCACATCACCACTTTCGCCAAACGCGGCATAACGACCGCCGACGAAGTCTCTCTGCTTCCTTTTTGCATTTTTTTAGTCGTAGCTCAGGCGCTAAAAATAGCGGAGGTGCAAGCCAAAGCCTGTGATTAGACCCGCAATTATTCAGATGTGAATCATCGATTCATGCAAACCAAGCGGAGTGAAAACATTACTCTACTCACAAGGCAGACTTTTATATATGTATTGAAATATAATCATTAATTTAAATAAAATGATACAGTACAATATTTTTACTGCCATTGACTTTCCTATAAGCATAAAACAAGTAAAACATCAATACAGTATTATTGCCACATTTATTTTTCAGTTCCACGAACACGCCAGCAACCCTCAGTCACCATAACAACCACTCAGCACTTCCTCATTATGCATTCCTCATTGGGCGAGCAAAGTTGCATTCACGAACCCTCGGGATTATGAGCGCCGAACATGATTAATTACATTATGGAAGTATTTCAGTTTCTAGTCCGTCACACAATCTCGGCCCGTGCCTCTCAGATTTGTCACGCAGGGATTGTAGGGATCATTCTGGGGAATTTTATGTTATGTTTCACAACAAAAAAAAAGCCGCTGCCTGACCAGGGCTCAGAAATTCTGCAAAGACTCCTCCCACCCCCACCAAGGACTGTTTTCACTGCTGGATTCTAGAGAGAGGTTCCGCAGCCTCCGAAGCAGAACCTCCAGGTTCTGTAACTGCTTTTTCCCTCAGGCCGTAAGACTCTTGAACGCATCATAATTAAATTATCCCCTCAACTCCCCCTAAAATGGATTAACTCGCTGGAATAAAAAAGACAATATAACATACATCCATAAACGTGGACGCATGTGAAAAAGTCTATTTATTTATTTATTTATATATATTTATTTATTTTTGAAAAATATATTTATATATTATTTATATATATTTATTTAATTATATATGCACCTATTGCTTTTTTTATCCTGCACTATCATGAGCTTATTCAACGGAATTTCGTCCTTATCTGTGCTGTAAAGTTCAAATTTGGATGACAATAAAAAGGAAGTCTAAGTCTAAGTCAAAAAGTTATGCCATTTTTGCAAGATTCAAGTCGAATATGTTATGAAAAAAAAGTTTGTTTTTGTTTCTTTTAAGAAAAAAAAAGAGAAAAATTCTGAGAAAAAGTTTTCATCGTACAAGGATTATGTCGGACCATTGTGAAATATATGACTGAGACGTATAAATTGGTAAAAAATAATTGCATTCTAACGTTAGAATGCTAACAGCTAGCACATATAAATGTATAGTTATATGACTCTGAGACATATATATGTCGAATTGGCTAAAAAATTTGCATGCTAACAGCTAGCACGTATCAACGTACCAGTTTACATTAATCTGAGACATATAGCTGTCCAATTGGCACAAAAAGATAGCATTCTAACGTTAGCATGCTAACAGCTAGCACGTATCAACATACCAATTTACATTAATCTGAGACATATAGCTGTCAAATTGGCAAAAAAATAGCTTTCTAACATTAGCATGCTAACAGCTAGCACGTATCAATGTACCAAGTTATAAGACTCTGAGATGTTTAGCTGTCAAATTAACCGAACGAAATAGCATTCTAACAGCTAGCATGTATCAACGTACAGAGATTTTTTTTTTTAAGAGAGTTTTTTTTTCAAGAATATAAAAAAGAAAAATTCTGAGAAAAAGTTGTCATCGTCCATGGATTATGTCGGACCATTGTGATTTTTTTTTTTTTGACATTGCATTGTTTACAATTTAATATTCAGATTTTACAAAACCCAAAACCAGTGAAGTTGGCAGGTTGTGTAAACGGTAAATAAAAACAAAATACGATGATTTGCAAATCCTTTTTCAACTTATATTCAATTGAATAGACTGCAGAGACAAGATATTTAAAGTTCGAACTGGAATCTTTTGTTATTTTTTGCAAATATTAGCTCATTTGGATTTTGATGCCTGCAACAGGTTTCAAAAAAGTCGGCACAAGTGGCAAAAAAGACTGAGAACGTCGAGGAATGCTCATCAAACACTTATTTGGAACATCCCACAGGTGAACAGGCGGCTTGGGAACAGGTGAGTGCCATGATTGGGTATAAAAGCAGCCTCCATGAAATGCTCAGTCATTCACAAAAAAGGATGGGGCGAGGGTCACCACTTTGGGAACAAATGCGTGAGCAAATTGTCTAGCAGTTTAAGAACCACATTGCAAGGAATTTAGGGATTTCACCATCTGCGGTCCGTAATATCATCAAAAAGCTCAAAGAATCTGGAGAAATCACTGCACGTAAGTGGCTAAGCTTGTGACCTTTGATCACTGCATCAAAAAGTGACATCAGTGTGTCAAGGATATCACCACATGGGCTCAGGAACACTTCAGAAAACCACTGCCAGTAACTGCAGTTTGTCGCCACATCTGTAAGTGCAAGTTAAAACCCTACTATGCAAAGCCAAAGCCATTTATCAACAACAGCCAGAAACGCCGCCGGCTTCTCTGGGCCTGAGTTCATCCAAAATTGACTGATCCAAAGTGTAAAACTGTTCTGTGGTCTGACGAGTCCACATTTCAAATTGTGGTTGGAAACTGTGGACGTTGTGTCCTCCCAACCAAAGACGAAAATAACCATCCGAATTGTTCTAGGCGCAAAGTTGAAAAGCCAGCATCTGTGGTGGTATGGGGGTGTATTAGTGCCCAAGGCATGGGTAACTTACATGTCTGTGAAGGCACCATTAATGCTGAAAGGTACATACAGGTTTTGGAGCAACACACGTTGCCATCCAAGCAACGTTATCATGGACGCCCCTGCTTATTTCAGCAAGACAATGCCAAGCCACGTGTAAGAACAGCATGGCTTCACAGTAAAAAAAAAGTGCGGGTACTAGACTGGCCTGCCTGTAGTCCAGAACTGTCTCCTACTGAAAACTTGTGGTGCATTATGAAGCCTAAAATACCACAAAAGCGACCCCGGACTGTTGTACATCAAGCAAATATGGGAAAGAATTACGACCTGAAAAGCTAAAAAAAAAAAAATTCTCCTCCATTCCCAAACATTTACTGTGTGTTGTTAAAAGTAAAAAAAAGTTGTGTTTTACAGGAAAAGTTATGCCATTTTACAATATTAAAGTATTGTGTAAAAACAGAAAGCTGGCTATTTGTCAGCCGTTGAGATAGATAGATGGTACTTTATTGATTCCTTCAGGAGAGTTACTTCAGGAAAATTACATTTCCAGCAGCAGTGTAAAGAGTTGAGATCAATTAAAAAAAAAAAGTGGTACATTTTAAACCAAGAGCCTCTTGGCTGCCCTCTGGTAATTTCAGGGGTGTAAGAAAACGCTGGAAATTCGATTACTAATAGGAGTGTAGATTTTTTTTGACAATTCGATCCGATTCCATTCCTGGGGTGACAATTGGATTCAGACTTGATTCTTTATTCAACAAGTCTAACCAATTCTTGCAGTGTATTATTGGTATTGTTATTATTAAAAAAAAAAAACAGGTTACAGGTTAGACAACCTC
>NC_084634.1:13222908-13227908 GCF_033978795.1 Nerophis ophidion | reverse complement strand
TTTTGATGCCCTCTGAATTGTACTGCAGTATCGCGCCCCTTTTAGACATAAATATCACTCTTTTGTCCCGTTATATACAACATTTGTATTTACCTTTTCATTACACAACATACACAAGCAATTTCAATCATCAAGGTTAAATTTTGGGCAAATAAAAGTTCAGTTTATCACATTTATTCTGAAGTCCTGAAATATAAAAACTTAAAACAAAACAGATTGTGGTTATAAATCGGTTAAAAGATTAAATATTTGTGAGATATTTGGCTAAAATGTATAGATTTGAATTTTAAAAAATAACTAGCGAAAACTTATCATAAATATTCCATAATGAAGAAACGGAACCACAACCATGGCCTAAAATAGCCCCCCAAAAAACAGTAATTAGACAAAAAAGGGTTAAAAATATTGACAACAAATGTTTTCCCATCTGCAGAATGACTGTGAATGACGTATGAAATTTGACCGCCAATTGCCCTGTCACTGATAAGAATAGGATTTCAAAAAACACGAATGACAACATTCTTCTAAGGCAGTCTACGTGGTTTGATCGCCTGTTAACAGTTGCGTTTGAGTTTCAATTATGCAAGATGTCATTTTGCACATAAACAAAAATTATTTGAACGGTTTGTTCCCACGTTTGTGCTCCATTCCTAATGAAACGACTGTTTGCCTGCACTTCGCCTGCCTTCTCTGCATCTGGGTGTCACGCCACTGGCAAGCGATTCTGTGACATTTAATCATAACAAAGCTAGGGTCTAACCAAAGTTCCACATGTGGTGTCGATTGGGCAAGAAGTCACCGAGATCTTTGCAAAGGTGCTCTTCTTCCGACGAGGAATGAATAAAATGCTGTTAGACGAGTCAAAACCTTCTTGAGAAAAGTGTCCCAGGGGAAGGTTCTGTTTTTGCAACATTTCACTACAGTAGGCCATTTCCAAACGTCTGTCATGTGTCGGATTGCCGTCTCACCTTTGCGAGCAGCAGACGCTCAGCGTGACGCCTCCGACTATTCCTGGAACTCCAATCCGTGTTTATTATCATCAGCGTTTTTTTCCCCCTCCAACTAATTAACTGGGGCCCCGCACGTCAAACACCACGGCCCCTCCAACCTGTCCTCTTCTGACACCTTCTTCTTGCCGTTGATTTATTATTGCGTGTTTTCCAATTAGTGGCGAGTGCAGAATGGCTCGCAACGATTTACACTCACGTGACCCGAGATGTTTATTGATGGCTCGTAGATCATTACTATTTGGTTCATAGAACGTGATTTGATACTGTTTATTTTTAATTATATATGTCATGGTTAGTGCTTGTGACATATTTATTATCATTGGGCACGCTGATACTTTCCATTACAGACTTTAATTCTCTCCATTCATTTTCATTTAGACAGCAGTGAGCTGGAAAAATACATTAACAGCAGCAATAGCTTGCATTAAGGTAATAACCAGAGCCGCCCCTCCCGATACGCAGAGCCACCCCTCCCTATATGCAGAGCTGCCCCTCCCTATACACAGAGTCACCCCTACCGATACCCAGAGACACCCCTTTCGATACACAGATCCACCCTTACAGATGTGCAGAGCTTCCCCTCCCTATGCGGAGAGCCACCCCTCCCAATACACAGAGTTGTCCCTACCGATACGCAGAGCCAACCCCTCCCTATTTTCAGAGCCGCACCTCCCGATGTGCAGATCCACCCCTACCTATTCGCAGGGCCGCCCCTCCCTATGCGTAGAGCCACCCCTTCCAATTCGCGGATCTGCCCCTCCCGATACGCAGAGCCGCCCCTCCCGATACGAAGAACCGCCTCTACCGATACGCATAACCACCCCTCCCTATAAGCAGAGCCAGCCTTCCACTACACAGATCCGCCCCCTCCCTGTGTGTAGAGCCACCCTATCCAATAGGCGGACCTGTCCCACCCGATACGCAGAGCCACCCCTCCCTAAAAGCAGAGCCAGCCTTCCAATACGCAGATCCTCTCGTGGCGCAGTGGGGAGAGTGGCCGTGCGCAACCCGAGCGTCCCTTGTTCAATTCCCACCTAGTACCAACCTCGTCACGTCCGTTGTGTCCTGAGCAAGACACTTCACCCTTGCTCCTGATGGGTGCTGGTTGGCGCCTTGCATGGCAGCTCCCTCCATCATGTGTGAATGTGTGTGTGAATGGGTAAATGTGGAAGTAGTGTCAAAAGCGCTTTGAGTACCTTGAAGGTAGAAAAGCGCTATACAAGTACAACCCATTTATTTATTTATTTATTTACCTATGCGCAGAGCCTCCCCTTCCGATACACAGAGCCACCCCTCCCGATACGAAGAGCCGCTACTCCCTATACCCCGAGCCGCTCCTCCCTATACGCAGAGTCGCCTCACCCGATACGCAGAACCGCTCCTCCCTATACGCAGAATCACCCCTCCCGATACGCAGAGCCACACCTCCCTATGCGCAGCACCACCGCGCCCGATATAAAAGAGGCTCCCCTCCCTATACGCAGAGCCGCTTATCCCTGTACGCAGAGTCACCCCTTCCAATACGAAGAGCCAACCCTCCCTATGCGCAGAGCCTCCCCTTCCGATACACAGAGCCACCCCTCCCGATACGAAGAGCCGCTCCTCCCTACAGTATACGCAGGTCATCCCTCCCGATACGCAGAGCCGTCCCTCCTTGTGCACAGAGCCACCCCTCCCAAAACAGAGAGCCACTCCTCGCTATACGCAGTCGCTCCTCCTTCTAAGCCGAGTCGCCCCTCCGGATACGAAGAGACGCCCCTCCCTATGCGGAGCAGAGCAAACCCTCCGAAGAGCTGCCCCTCCCAATATGAAGAGCCGCTCCTCTCTATACGCAGAGCCGCCACTCTCAATACGAAGAGCCGCTCGTCCCTACTGGCAGAGCTGCTCGTCCCTATACGCAGAGTCACCCCTCCCTATGCGCAGAGCCACCCCTCCCGATACGCAGAGCCGCCCCTCCCTATGGGCAGAGCCACCCCTGTCAATACGAAGAGCCGCTCCTCTCTATACGCAGAGTCGCTCCTCCTTATACGCCGAGTTGCCCCACCCGATACGAAGATACGCCCCTCCCTATGTGCAGAGCCACCCTTCCCAGTACAAAGAGCCACCCCTCCCAATACGAAGAGCAGCTCGTCCCTATAGGCAGAGTCACCCCTCCCTATGCGCAGAGTCACCCCTCCCGATACGAAGAGACGCCCCTCCCTATGCGCAGAGCCACCCCTCCCAAAACAAAGAGCCGCCCCTCCCAATACAAAGAGCCGCTCCTCCCTATACGTAGAACCGCTGGTCCCTATTCGCAGAGTCACCCTTCCCTATGCGCAGAACCGCCTCTCTCAATACGAAGAGCCGCTCCTCCCTATACGCAGAGCCGCCTCACTCAATACAAAGAGCCGCTCCGCCCTATAAGCAGAGCCACCCCTCCCAATACGCAGAGTCGCCCCTCCCGATACGCAGAGCCACCCCTCCCAATACGCAGAGTCGCCCCTCCCGATACGCAGAGCCGCTCCTCCCTATACGCAAAGTCATCCCTCCCTATGCACAGAACCACCCCTCCCAATACGCAGAGCTGCCCCTCCCTATGCGCAGACCCACCTCTCATTACCAAGAGCCGCTCCTCCCAATACGCAGAGCCGCTCCTCTCTATATGCAGAGCCACCCCTCCCAATACGCAGAGCCGTCCCTCCCGATATATAAAGCCGCCCTTCCCGATGCGCAGAGACAACCCTCCCAATACAAAGAGCCGCTCCTCCCTATACGCAGAGCCGCCCCTCTCAATACGAAGAGCTGCTACTTCCTATACGCAGAGTCGCCCCTCCCGTTATGCAGAGCCGCCCCTCCCGATACGAAGAGACGCCCCTCCCGATACGAAGAGACGCCCCTCCCTATGCGCAGAGCCACCGCTCCCAATACAAAGAGCCGCCCCTCCCGATACGAAGAGAAGCCCCTACCTATGCGCAGAGCCACCCCTCCCGATACAAAGAGCCGCTCCTCCCCATACGCAGAATAACCCCTCCCGATACGAAGAGACGCCCCTCCCGATACGAAGAGACGCCCCTCCCGATACGAAGAGACGCCCCTCCCGATACGAATAGCCGCCCCTCCCGATACGCAGAGCCACAACTCCCTATGCGCAGCGCCACCACTCCCGATATGAAAAGACTCTCCTCAGAGCCGCTTATCCCTATACGCAGAGTCACCCCTTCCAATACGAATATCCGATCCTCCCTATACGCAGAACCTCCCCTTCCGATACACAGAGCCACCCCTCCCATTGTGCAAAGCCACCCCTCCCGATACGAAGAGTCGCTCCTCCCTACAGTATACGCAGAGTCACCCCTTCCAATACGAATATCCGATCCTCCCTATACGCAGAACCTCCCCTTCCGATACACAGAGCCACCCCTCCCATTGTGCAAAGCCACCCCTCCCGATACGAAGAGTCGCTCCTCCCTACAGTATACGCAGAGTCACCCCTCCCAATACAAAGAGCCGCTCCTCCCTATAATCCGAGTCGCCCCTCCCGATACGAAAAGACGCCCCTCCCTATGCGCAGAATCACCCCTCCCGACACGTAGAGCCGCCCCTCCCGATACGCAGAGCCACTCGTCCCTATATGCAGAGTCACCCCTCCCTATACGCAAAGTCATCCCTCCCTATGCGCAGAACCACCCCTCCCAATACATAAAGCCGCCCTTCCTGACACGCAGAGCCGCCCCTCCCTATGCGCAGACCCACCTCTCTCAATACGAAGAGCCGCTCGTCCCTATACACTGAGACACCCTACCCTATGCGCAGAGCCACCCCTACCGATACGCAGAGCCACCCCTCCCTATGCGCAGAGTCACCCCTCCCTATGCGCAGAGCCACCCCTCCCTATACGCAAAGTCGCCCCTCCGTATGCGCAGAGCTTCCCCTCTCGATACACAGAACCGCTCCTCCCTATACGCAGAGTTGCCCCTCCCGATACGTAGAGCCGAAACTCCCTATGCGCAG
>NC_084634.1:13212908-13217908 GCF_033978795.1 Nerophis ophidion | reverse complement strand
AAATCAGAAAACAAAATCATAAAAACAAAAATATGTAATATTGACTTTTTTTTTTAAACAATTGTTTTTATTAGAAAATAATACGTGCATTGTTTTTATTTATCTACTTGCTATTATTATTTTTCTTTTATTTGGACAGTATATCATTTTTATTTTTATTATTTTGTATTATTTTCTTACTCTGTTGTTTTTAACTTACAACATTTGGGATTTGCAAAATCAGAAAATCAAATCATAAAAACAAAAATATGTAATAGTGACTTTTTGTCTTTTCTTCAAACAATTATTTTTATTAGAACATAATATGTGAATTGTTTTTATTTATCTATTTACTATCTAAAAAAAAAAACAATTTTGGACAGTATCACTTTTATACTTTTTATTATTTTCTTTTTTAACCTACATCATTTTGAATAAAGTCCAAAATGCAAAACAACCACTGTCTCTCCATTCTTGAATTTGTAAACGATAACAAAAAAAAACAATATAAAATGCGATCATAACAATCATTGATCTAATCACTGCAGTATCGACCACATGCTGGGCTTGGTATCATTTCTCCCGATATTGGTATTGCTCCACCCACACCTAGCATGGCGTCTTGTGTGACATGTCTGAAGTCTTCCAGTGATAACACTACTTGTAAAAAAACGCATTTGCTGCCACGGAGGCGAGGATTTGTGGTGTAAAGTCTGCACTGTGGAGGGACATTAGCCGAAAGCGAGGACGCCACGTTACAGCTTCGTTGGTATCGTTCACGGCCTTGTGGACAAAGCACCGGTCTCTCCGCCCGGAGACGAGGAAGAGGAGCGGAGTGACAAAGTCAAAAGCCGATCGATTCGTGAGGCATCGCCTTTCAGCTCGCCTCCCGGAGGAGGGCAGACGATCGCTCGTTAATTCTCGCTCAGGTGGCGTGACGCCCCAACTTGGCGCCTGCAACCCTGTCCGGGTTAATTGAAAGGCGCTGATGTTGTAAATGGATCGCACGCCGCGCTGACTCCGGTCACGCCCAGGTGCCGGGGACCGGTGCCGGATTTTATAATTAATACAGAGAAGTGTCGCTAGCTATTCTTGTTGTCTTTTACGAGTTAAAACTCAAAGGGAAACTAAAGTGCAATTTTTTTGTTTGGGGTTATTTAGCTACAATACTGTCATGGAACCCTCAAAAAAGCCACGCCCCTTTCCCTTTAGGTGACCAGCCCCCCTTTCAGAGGTGTTCCATATTGCGGTTTCTAACTATAAACTAGGGGTCACCAACATGGTGCCCGCGGGCACCAGGTCGCCCGTAAGGACCCGATGAGTCGCCCGCTGGCCTGTTCTAAAAATAGCTCAAATAGCAGCACTTACCAGTGAGCTGCCTCTATTTTTTAAATGTTATTTATTTACTAGCAAGCTGGTCTCGCTTTGCTCGAAATTCTTAATTGTAAGAGAGACAAAACTCAAATAGTATTTGAAAATCCAAGAAAATATTTTAAAGACTTGTCTTCACTTGTTTAAATAAATTCATAATTTTTTTACTTTGCTTCTTATAACTTTCAGGAAGACAATTTTAGAGAATAAATACAACCTTATTAATTATTTTAGGATTTTTAAACACATACACTTTTTTTACCTTTTAAATTCCTTCCTCTTCTTTCCTGACAATGTAAATCAATGTTCAAGTTTTTTTTTTTAATTGTAAAGAATAATACCATATTTTTTTATTTAATTCTTCATTTGAGCGTATGTTTTGTCGATGAAGAATATTTGTGAAATATTTATTCAAACTTATTAAGATTAAAATAAAATAAAAAGTATTCTGGAAAATCTAGAAAATCTGTAGAAAAAATTTAAATCATATTTCAAAGTCTTTTGAATTTCTTTTAAAATTTTGTTCTGGAAAATCTAGAAAAAATAATGATTTGTCTTTGTTCGAAATGTAGCTTGGTCCAATTTGTTATATATTCTAACAAAGTGCAGATTGGATTTTAACCTATTTAAAACATGTCATCAAAATTCTAAAAATAATCTTAATCAGGAAAAATTACTAATGACGTTCCATAAATTTTTTTTTCAATTTTTTTAAAAAGATTCACATTTTTCCGGTTGAATTTTGAATTTTAAAGAGTCGAAATTGAAGGTAAACTATGTTTCAAAATTTAATTTTCATTTTTTCCTGTTCAATTAAGTGTTTTTTTCTACAAAAAACCTTCCGTAAAAGGAAAAAAAAAAATGTTCAACGGAATGACGGACAGAAGTACCCATTTTTTATATATATAGATTTATTTATTAAAGGTAAATTGAGCAAATTGGCTATTTCTGGCAATTTATTTAAGTGTGTATCAAACTGGTAGCCCTTCGCATTAATCAGTACCCCAAAAGTAGCTCTTGGTTTAAAAAAGGTTGGTGACCCCTGCTATAAACAATCACGAGCTCTGCAAATGTCACAGCTAGCAACGCTTCTGCTCCGACGGAACCCACGGAATCGAACGTGCGGTTCTGTCGAAGAAATAGAGCATGTTGTGCCGCTGTGAAATGACGTCCACAGTGATGGTTAAACAAATAGACAGCAGGCAGAACATTGCCCACGCTGTCCCAGGCGAGTGTGTATCTGGCCCTCTGAGAACTGTTTTTTCACACACACAAACACACACACATACACACGCGGCCCTTTGTTCTGGCGTCGACCTTCATGCGGACACTTTTATTTGACAGCGAGGCGTGCCCTGCAACAGCCCGCTGGAGCTGATGGCCCTGTGCGAGCGCCAGGGGAAAAAAAGGTGATTAGGACTGTCATAAAGCCGTCGTCCTGTCTCCGGTGTCGCGCGGAAGCAAAACAATGGCGCGCACAAACATACGCACGCGGAATGGCAACAATCCCCCCGTCCGGTTATTCGAAACTCCTGATGGTAACTGAGAGGCAGAAGGCATTTCTCATGACTATCTGCTTTCCCTCGGGTGTCTGCTATTGTTGGGGGATTCTCAGAATGCCTAAGAGAAGAATATCCATCCATCCGTTTTCTACTGCTTGTCCCTTTTGGGGTCGCTGGAGCCTATCTCGGCTACAATCGGGCGGAAGGCGGGCTACACCCTGGACAAGTCACCCCTCATCGCAGAAGAGAAGAATGTTTGTCTGAAATTTTAGTCATATACATATATATATATCCATCCATCCATCCATTCTCTACCGCTTATTCCCTTTGGGGTGGGGGGGGCGCTGGTGCCTATCTCAGCTACAATTGGGCGGAAGGCGTTTACACCCTGGACAAGTCGCCACCTCATCGCAGAAGAGAAGAATATTTATCTGAAATTGTATTCATTTATATATATATATATATATATATATATATATATATATATATATATATATATATTCATCCATCCATCCATTTTTCTGCCGCTTATTCCCTTTGGGGTCGCTGGTGCCTATCTCAGCTACAATCGGGCGGAAGGCGGGCTACACCCTGGACAAGTCATCCCTCATCGCAGAAGAGAAGAATGTTTGTCCGAAATTTTATTCATATACATATACATATATATATATCCATCCATCCATTTTTTGTACCGCTTACTCCCTTTAGGGTGGCGGGGGGCGCTGGTGCCTATCTCAGCTGCAATTGGGCGGAAGGCGTTTACACCCTGGACAAGTCGCCACCTCATCGCAGAAGAGAAGAATATTTATCTGAAATTTTATTCATATATATATATATATATATATATATATATATATATATATATATATATATATATATATATATATATATATATATATATATATATATACATATATATATATATATATATATATATATACAGTATATATATATTCATCCATCCATCCATTTTCTACCGCTTATTCCCTTTGGGGTCGCTGGTGCCTATCTCAGCTACAATCGGGCGGAAGGCGGTGTATACCCTGGACAAGTCAACTCTCATTGCAGAAGAGAAGAATATTTGTCTGAAATGTTATTCATATATATATACATATATGTATAAATATATATATATATATATATATATATATATATATATATACACATATCCATCCATCCATCCATCCATTTTCTACCGCTTATTCTCTTTGGGGTAGCGGGGGGCGCTGGTGCCTATCTCAACTACAATCGGACGGAAGGCGGTGTACACCCTGGACAAGTCGCCACCTCATCGCAGGGCCAACACAGATAAACAGACAACATTCACACTCACATTCACACACTAGGGCCAATTTAGGGTCAGCCCAAGTATACAGTGGGGCAAAAAAGTATTTAGTCAGCCACCGATTGTGCAAGTTCTCCCACTTAAAATGATGACAGAGGTCTGTAATTTTCATCATAGGTACACTTCAACTGTGAGAGACACAATGTGGTAAAAAAAATTCAGGAATTCACATTGTAGGAATTTTAAAGAACTTATTTGGAAATTATGGTGGAAAATAAATATTTGGTCACTTCAAACAAGGAAGATCTCTGGCTCTCACAGACCTGTTACTTCTTCTTTAAGAAGCTTTTCTGTCCTGTACTTGTTTCCTGTATTAATGGAACCTGTTTGAACTCGTTATCTGTATAAAAGACACCTGTCCACAGCCTCAAACAGTCAGACTCCAAACTCCACTATGGCCAAGACCAAAGAGCTGTCGAAAGACACCAAGAAGAGAATTGTAGACCTGCACCAGACTGGGAAGAGTCAATCTACAGTAGGCAAGCAGCTTGGTGTGAAAAAATCAACTGTGGGAGCAATTATCTGAAAATGGAAGACACACGAGACCACTGATAATCTCCCTCTATCTGGGGCTCTACGCAAGATCTCATCCCGTGGGGTCAAAATGGTCATGAGAACGGTGAGCAAAAATCCCAGAACCACAAGGGGGGACCTGGTGAATGACCTGCAGAGAGCTGGGACCAAAGTAACAAAGGTTACCATCAGTAACACACAACGCCGACAGGGAATCAAATCCTGCAGTGCCAGATGTGCCCCCCTACTTAAGCCAGTGTATGTCCAGGCCCGTCTGAAGTTTGCCAGAG
>NC_084634.1:13195408-13210408 GCF_033978795.1 Nerophis ophidion | reverse complement strand
TGTGACGGTCACGCAGAAATCTATTGTCATGGCAACACGGCAACACATAATTGACTTCAATTGACTTTTTAATGGACTTTTAAATAGTGAAAAACTGCTAGCAAGAGGCGGCTAACAATGCCGGGAATGGGGACACAAGCTATTCCGCCAACAAAACCCCTTAAAAAAAAATCCCTCCAAAAATTTCCGACAAGGTTTTAAATACATGATGTGAGTATATAAATGTAATGTAGTAACGGACATGACAACAAGTCATATTTACAGTATTTTGCTTGTTTTAAGCAATTCTACGATTTCTTTCTTAATAATGTTAGCATTTGTTGCTGTGCGCTGAACGTTTCACATAAAAACATCAAACAGTGAAGTAAAAGGTCCCCTTTTAATGGGATGGTTGTATCTTTCAGCACTGTTTTCTAGCGATGTTTTAAGGGTTTATACTAAGTTCCCTTTGTAGAGTAACTATATAATATGTTCATATATATATTGATATATAACTTATTTTTTCACACTTTTATTTTGAAACCTTTAATATGTTTTTTTTTTTAACTGTCATTGTTCTAAAAATAATAATGAATCAAAAGCAATGTTGTTATGAATTATTTACCTATTTGTTGTTCTAATTACTTCACAACAAATATTCCATTTCAAAAAATGTTTTAGGGGAAATATTGTTTTTTATTATTATTTATATTATTATTAAAATTGCGCATAAAACATGAACAAAAAAAGAAAAATATGATGGCAACGGTGATATCTTAAGTGGATTTATAGCTATTGGCCTGTTTTGAAAATACTATTACGAAAAAAAAAAATGGAATTAAATAGCTAACAGGTGAAATGTAATTAGAAAACTTTGCATTATTGACACAAATAGCACAACGCTGTTAAAAAAAATAATAATTTAAAAAATAATATCTAATATAATAATAAAAAATATTAATACAAATAAAAAAATAAAAATAATTTTCCCCTTCGTATAATAATACACAAACATTATTTGTTGTTAAAAAATAAAAGTAAATACAAATAAAAAACAAAACCTACTTTTAAGCCCCAATTACTTCAAATTAACATTTTTTAAAATGTTTACATTTTGGGGGGGAAAATAATCAATATTAGTTGTGTTACTGACATAGAAACAGTGTTTTCTTGGAAAATTAGGGCATAAAACATGAAATAAATAAATAAATAAATAAATAAATAAGTATGGCATCTGTTATATCCGAAGTTGAATATATATATATATATTTAATTGTTAAAAGTAAAAAATAAAAATAAAAATCATTCATGACTTATTTTACCACTTTAATGACTGGGACCTATAGTGTTCACCAAAATTGTGGTGAGCTGTAATGATTTGGAAAATGAAAAATATCAAAATGTCCCATTTTGGAAATACTATAAAAACAAAAAATACATAAATACTGGAATAAAATATCATAAAGGTAAAATATGACGATACATTTTTGAAATATTACAGAGTTGCCATGCAGACTGTTTTTTTTATTTTATTTTATTGTATTTAAAACTCTCATCAACCAAAATAAAAATATTGGTTTGTTTTAAAAAAAAAAAAAAAAGGCTAAAGCATCCATCCATCCATTTTCTACCGCTTATTCCCTTTGGGGTCGTGGGGGGCGCTGGTGCCTATCTCAGCTACAATCGGGCGGAAGGCGGCGTACACCCTGGAAAAGCCGCCACCTCATCGCAGGGCCAACACAGATAGACAGACAACAATCACAGTCAAAGGCATTAATTAACTATTTTGTTTAAACTCCAATTACTTCACATCAAAATTTAAATTTTAAAATTGTTCTGGGGGCAGGGGGGTGGGGATATAACCTAAGTTGACTGTTTTTTTTTGTTGTTGTTCAAAAACAAAAAAAAATGAATCAACATCATTTTTGATAAGACATTGTTATCCATCTAAGGCTCCAATTATTTCACATCAATATTACATATTGAAAAATGTTGCTTATTTTATGTTTTTTGCCATTAAAAAAAAAGTTCTTTTTTTTCTTTCTTTATTTGAACAAACAGGGGAACAAGACAAAAACGGCGGTAGATCGATCTGAAGTTGAATCCATCCATACTTAAGTGTTGAAAGAAAAAAAAGAAAAAGAAAATGTAAAAATAAAATAATATATATATATATATATATATATATATATATATATATATATATATATATATATATATATATATATATATATACATACATACATATATATATACATACATACATATATATATATATATATATATATATATATATATATATATATATATATATATATATATATATATATATATATATATATACATACACACATACATGTCATATTTACAGTATTTTCCTCATTTTAAGTATTTTCTACATTTTCTTTCATATATATAACAGTGTGACCTCGGACTATGTTAAGGTAACGTGTGGAGTTCCCCAGGGTTCGGTCCTTGGCCCTGTACTCTTCAGCATCTACATGCTGCCGCTGGGTGACGTCATACGCAAATACGGTATTAGCTTTCACTGTTATGCTGAGGACAGCCAACTCTACATGCCCCTAAAGCTGACCAAC
Source organism: Nerophis ophidion (assembly GCF_033978795.1). Lineage (NCBI taxonomy): Eukaryota > Metazoa > Chordata > Actinopteri > Syngnathiformes > Syngnathidae > Nerophis > Nerophis ophidion. The sequence goes on along the minus strand of NC_084634.1, from coordinate 13,207,832 downwards.
ACGCCGGACTGTAGTCAGTTGGAAGCGTGTCTTAATGAAATTAAACAATGGATGTCCGCTAACTTTTTGCAACTTAATGCCAAAAAAACGGAAATGCTGATTATCGGTCCTGCTAGACACCGACCTCTATTTAATAATACAACTTTAACATTTGACAACCAAATAATAAAACAAGGTGACTCTGTAAAAAATCTGGGTATTATCTTCGACCCAACTCTCTCCTTTGAGTCACACATTAAAAGCGTTACTAAAACGGCCTTCTTTCATCTCCGTAATATCGCTAAAATTCGCTCCATTTTGTCCACTAAAGACGCCGAGATCATTATCCATGCGTTTGTTACGTCTCGCCTCGACTACTGTAACGTATTATTTTCGGGTCTCCCCATGTCTAGCATTAAAAGATTACAGTTGGTACAAAATGCGGCTGCTAAACTTTTGACAAGAACAAGAAAGTTTGATCACATTACGCCTGTACTGGCTCACCTGCACCGGCTTCCTGTGCACTTAAGATGGGACTTTAAGGTTTTACTACTTACGTATAAAATACTACATGGTCTAGCTCCAGCCTATCTTGCCGATTGTATTGTACCGTATGTCCCGGCAAGAAATCTGCGTTCAAAAGACTCCGGCTTATTAGTGATTCCTAGAGCCCCCCAAAAAAAAGTCTGCGGGCTATAGAGCGTTTTCCGTTCGGGCTCCAGTACTCTGGAATGCCCTCCCGGTAACAGTTCGAGATGCCACCTCAGTAGAAGCATTTAAGTCTCACCTTAAAACTCATCTGTATACTCGAGCCTTTAAATAGACCTCCTTTTTAGACCAGTTGATCTGCCGCTTCTTTTCTTTCTCCTATGTCCCCCCCTCCCTTGTGGAGGTGGTCCGGTCCGATGACCATGGATGAAGTACTGGCTGTCCAGAGTCGAGACCCAGGATGGACCGCTCGTCAGGACCCAGGATGGACCGCTCGCCTGTGTATCGGTTGGGGACATCTCTACTCTGCTGATCCGCTTGAGATGGTTTCCTGTGGACGGGACTCTCGCTGCTGTCTTGGATCCGCTTGAACTGAACTCTCGCGGCTGTGTTGGAGTCACTATGGATTGAACTTTCACAGTATCATGTTAGACCCGCTCGACATCCATTGCTTTCGGTCCCCTAGAGAGGGGGGGTTGCCCACATCTGAGGTCCTCTCCAAGGTTTCTCATAGTCAGCATTGTCACTGGCGTCCCACTGGATGTGAATTCTCTCTGCCCACTGGGTGTGAGTTTTCCTTGCCCTTTTGTGGGTTCTTCCGAGGATGTTGTAGTCGTAATGATTTGTGCAGTCCTTTGAGACATTTGTGATTTGGGGCTATATAAATAAACATTGATTGATTGATATATATATATATATATATATATATATATATACACTAATACATGGCATTGGGTACCCAGGACCTTTAATGTTTATCAGAATTGAATCAATCAATCAATCCATGTTTATTTATATAGCCTTAAATCACAAGTGTCTCAAAGGGCTGCACAAGCCACAACAACACCCTCGGTTCAGAGCCCACATAAGGGCAAGGAAAAACTCACAACCCAGTGGGATGTCAATGCAATGTGAATGACTATGAGAAACCTTGGAGTGGACCGCAGATGTGGGTGACCCCGCCCTCTAGGAGATACTATAAAAATATTTAAAAAAGGACCCCAAAGTGACACCTAAATCCATTTGACTGCAGGGTACCGTTACGAAACACAGACTCAGTGTCGGTGCGGCGTCAGTACAGCTAGTGAGTGTGCCGCGCGCTCATTCACCCGTCACTCTCTGTTACTCATAATCCCCAACAAGAGGCCTCTCTCCCCGCGGCTCTTCCTTGTCAGTTCGCCCGGTATTTAAAAATGTCCTCGCACTTTCCTTTCCCACACTTCCCCTGCTTTCAAGATGACAGCAAATAAAAGAGCTTAGCCCAGAGCCGCTCAACGGGCTGTAAACGTCCCGCACGGCGGCTCCGCAGTCAATTGGACTTTTATGAACCTGATACGTTTATGTTTTATTTTTTTTGAGGTGGAGGGGTGTTGTTGACACTGTCAGAAAGGCAATAATTCTATTTATGGTTATCACTCAGCGTGTAGCGGGGGCCGCGGTACTTTTATGTTGAGAAATATTTCCTATAATTTACGACTCGGACTCACCTGAGCAGGGAGAGGCTACTCAGTGTCACGGAAACACATTTTTGCCTTCACAATAAGAGTTTAAAGAAAATTATATATATAAAAAAATTGATATAACATATATATGCACATATATATGTATCATATATTTTTGTGATAGAGTGATTGGAGCACATACTTGTTGGTCACAAAAAATAGGCCAAGTGTGGCCTTCTTAAAGGAGTCACAAGTTCCTGGTGTCCAAAATAATTACTCTAATGAGTACAAGCGACTGCTCGGACGCTAAAAGAATCTGGCCCTTGGGGTGCCTCCAAATAATGTTTAAATATCTGCACGAATGATTGCTGCACCTGTGCCGCCTTCTCGTAAAACATTGTGAGTATTTTTTGGTGAATGTCCATGAATTGCACTTTTTTTTTAATATGACCCAATCCAAACAACCTTCCCTAGTCATGATGCAATCCAACCAATATGAAAAAGTCAACATACTTGGTCTCACACAACACAACCTGCTCGTTGAGCTTTGTAGGTACTATGAACAAAATGTCCAACCACAACACATAATTCAAAATTGCACGCATTTCAATGAACTGCAATGCATGATGGGGAAAATGCAAATCAGCCTTTCCACACTATATTTCTGCTGCTTGAAATTTCTGATTGAATACAACACTTTAAGGAAGTCGTCACGGAAATTAACAAGGTTGGAGTCAAACTTTCACATACTCCTAATATCCAATTATAATAATTATATATCTCTTATATTCAATCATATCAATTATAAATATATATCTATTATAAAAATAAAATATATATACAGATAGAGGTAGGAATCTCACGATTCGATTACGAATTGATTAAAAAACGATTATTGATGCATCTTTAATGCATGTATATTAATGCAGTTTTACATTTATTTTGGATGGACTAAGTTTTTATCACTTGCGACTTTTAAAGACAGCGCATTTGTAATAAAAAATAAAAAAGCGTTAAATTGATTCTCATCATATTCATTCATTTAATAGAAATGTGTGCAAAACTGCCCCGCTGCAGTCAGCCACATTTAAGAACTGTCTGCATTTACTTTATTAACATAAATTGTTTTTAATCAATTTTATAATTGTCCTTGTACCAATACATATATATATATATATATATATATATATATATATATATATATATATATATATATATATATATATATATATATATATATATATATATATATATATATATATATATACATGGGGCTTCACGGTGGGAGAGGGGTTAGTGCGTCTGCCTCACAATACGAAGGTCCTGCAGTCCTGGGTTCAAATCCAGGCTCGGGATCTTTCTGTGTGGAGTTTGCATGTTCTCCCCGTGAATGCGTGGGTTCTCTCCGGGTACTCCGGCTTCCTCCCACTTCCAAAGACATGCACCTGGGGATAGGTTGATTGGCAACACTAAATTGGCCCTAGTGTGTGAATGTGAGTGTGAATGTTGTCTGTCTATCTGTGTTGGCCCTGCGATGAGGTAGAAACTTGTCCAGGGTGTACCCCGCCTTCCGCCCGATTGTAGCTGAGATAGGCGCCAGCGCCCCCCGCGACCCCGAAAGGGAATAAGCGGTAGAAAATGGATGGATGGATGGATATATATACAAACATACACACATATATATATATATATATACATACATATATACATACATACATATATATATATATATATATATATACACACACACATATATATATATATATATATATATATATATATATATATATATATATCTATACACACATACATACATATATATATACATATATATACATACATATATATATATACATACATACACATATATATATGTATATATATACATATATATACACATATATATATGTATATATATACATATATATATACATACATACACATATATATATGTATATATATACATATATATATACATATAAATACACATACATACATATATATATATATATATATATATATATATATATATATATATATATATATATATATATATATATATATATATATATATATATATATACATATATATTGATGTTTACTAATCAATTTTATAATTGTCCCTGTCCGAATATATCCATTCATCCATCCATTTTCTACTGTTTATTCCTTTTTGGGGTAGCGTGGGGCGCTGGCACCTATTTTAGCTACAATCGGGCGGAAGGTGGGGTACACCCTGGACAAGTCGCCACCTGATAGCAGGGCCAACACAGATAGACAGACAACATTCACACTCACATTCACACACTAGGGCCAATTCAGTGTTGCCAATCAACCTATCCCCAGGTGCATGTCTTTGGAAGTGGGAGGAAGCCGGAGTACCCGGAGGGAACCCACACATTCACAAGGAGAACATGCAAACTCCACACAGAAAGATCCCGAGCCCAGGATTGAAACCTGACTACTCAGGAGCCTGTCCAAATATATATATATATATATATATATATATATATATATATGTGCATTCCCATATTTCCCTGGCCCTACTTGGAGCTTAGCTATGCAGGTAAGCTAATGGGGGAGGGATAGAGGCGGGGGAGAGGTCCTCCACCGCTCCATTACTCACTCCACATCTCCACTCCGCGCTGTCGTCAATACGCCGTGTCCACTTGAGAGCAATCCAGCCAAATGTGGAGGATTTACATTCCGGTCCTACTCACCACTAAAATGGAGAGACGTCACATCTGTCATGCGGAACATATTTAGAGGCCACTCGACCCAATTACAAGACATGACTCAAAAAACTCACTCATTGTGGACTCATTTGTATCGCTCGTGAAGCTTTTTATTTTTTTAAATAAGATCCATTTGCTATCAATGTTTTATGTGTGCCTTGGTACTTTAACCTTGAAAAAGCGCAGGATTTCAATGCAAAAAAAAAAAAAAACAACCTTCACAGTTGTATTGATGTTACATTCGTTTTATAGCACACACACTTAAATGTCTGGATGGCAGTAAAAGCACTTACTCAGACCTCTTTGTGAGATGGCTGTACTGTTTTCATTTATTTGAATAAACAATAACAACAATAACTGTAATTATTAAAACAAACACCACAAAAGACTTCCTTTTTCCTTCTTGATATTCTCCACATATGTTTTACACCTGAAAAGTCTTTTTCTGTCCTAAAAATTTATTTATGTTCCAACAAATGTTAAAAATATATCCTGCAGGGTGTTTTCTTGTGTGCGATATCATGTGTGATACAAGAAGTCCTGTAGCGTGTTTACTTGTGTGGGATATCATGTGCGATACAATCCGTCATGCAGGGTGTTTACTTGTGTGGGATATCATGTGTGATACAAGAATTCCTGTAGCGTGTTTACTTATGTGCGACAAAATGTGCGATACGAGTAGTCCTGCAGGGTGTTTTCATGTGTGGGATATCACGTGCGATACAAGCAGTCCTACAGCGTCTTTACTAGGGTAGAATATCATGTGCGATACGAGCACACAAGCAGCGTTTTTACTTGTGTGCAATATAATTTACGATACAAGCAGTATTGCAAGTTGTTTACTTTTACACGATATAATGTGTGATACAAGCAGTCCAACAGCGTGTTTACTTGTGTGCGATAACATGTGCAATACCAGAAGTCCTGCAGCGAGTTCACTTGTGTGCGATATCATGTGCGATACAAGCAGTCCTACAGCGTGTTAACTTGTGTCTGATATCATGTGCGATACACGCAGTGTTGCAGCACATTTACTTGTGTGCAATATAATGTGCGATACAAGCAGTCTTACAGCGTTTTCACATGTGTGCAATATCATGTGTGCTATAAGCAGTCCTGTAGCGTGGTTACTTGCGTGCGGCAAAATGTGCGATACGAGCTGTCTTGCAGGTTGTTTTCTTGTGCGTGATATCACAAGCGATATGACCAGTACTTCAGCGTGTTTCCTTTTTTGTGATGTCATGTGTGATACAAGCAGTCCTACAGCGGATAGACTTGTGTGCGATATCATGTGCAACACAAGCAGTCGTACAGCGTGTTTACTTGTGTCTGATATCATGTGCAATACATGCAGTCTTGCAGGGTGTTATTTCTGTGCGATATCATGTGCGATACAATCCGTCTTGCAGGGTGTTTGCTTGTGTGTGATATCAAGTGCGCTACAAGCAGTCCTGTAGCGAGTCTACTTGTGTGCGAGAAAATGTGCGATCTGAGCAGTCACGCAGGGTCTTCTATTGTGTGCGATAACATGTGCGATACGAACAGTCCTGCAGCATGTTTACTTGTGTGCAATATAATGTGCAACACAAGCAGTCCTACAATGTGTTTACTTGTGTATGATATTATGTGCAATACAAGCAGTCATTTAGCGTGTTTACTTGTGTGTGAGATATCACGTGCGCTAAAAAAAAAAAAAAAAAAAATAGCCTGCCGGCTTGCAGGGTCTCTTATTGTGTGCGATATCATGTGCAATACAATCTGTCACGCAGGGTGTTTACTTGTGTGCAATATCACATGCGATACAAGCAGTCCTGTAGTGTGTTTTACTTGTGCGCGACAAAATGTGCGATACGAGCAGTCCTGCAGGGGGTTTTCTTGTGTGCGATATCACGTGCGATACAAGCAGTCCTGCAGCGTCGTTACTAATGTGCGGTGTCAGGTGCGATACGAGTAGACATGCAGCGCGTTTACTCGTGTGCAATATCATATTTGATACAATCCGTCACGCAGGGTGTTTACTTGTGTGCGATATCACATACGATACAAGCAGTCCTGTAGTGTGTGTTACCTGTGCGCGACAAAATGTGCGATACGAGCAGTCATGCAGGGTTTTTTCTTGTGTGTGATATCACGAGCTATACAAGCAGTCCTGCAGCGTCTTTATTAGCTTGTGATGTCATGTGCGATACGAGCAGACATGCAGCTTGTTTACTCGTGTGCAATATCATATTCGATACAATCCGTCACACAGGGTGTTTACTTGTGTGCGATATCACATACGATACAAGCAGTCCTGTAGTGTGTGTTACCTGCGCGCGACAAAATGTGCGATACGAGCAGTCCTGCAGGGCGTTTTCTTGTGTGATATCACGTGCAATACAAGCAGCCCTGCAGCGTCTTTATTAGCTTGTGATGTCATGTGCGATACGAGCAGACATGCAGCTTGTTTACTCGTGTGCAATATCATATTCGATACAATCCGTCACACAGGGTGTTTACTTGTGTGCGATATCACATGCGATACAAGCAGTCCTGTAGTGTGTTTTACTTGTGTGCGACAAAATGTGCGATACAAGCAGTCCTGCAGGGGGTTTACTTGTGTGTGATATCACGAGCTATACATCAGTCCTGCAGCATCTTTACTAGTGTGCAATGTCATGTGCGATACGAGCAGACATGCAGTTTGTTTACTCGTGTGCAATATCATATTCGATACAATCCGTCACGCAGGGTATTTACTTGTTTGCGATATCACATGCGATACAAGCAGTAGTGTAGTGTGTTTTACTTGTGTGCAACAAAATGTGCGATACCAGCAGTCCTGCAGGGGGTTTTCTTGTGTGCGATATCACGTGCAATACAAGTGTTTTTGCAGCGTTTTTACTAGTGTGCGATATCATGTGCGATACGAGCAGACATGCAGCGCGTTTACCCGTGTGCGATATCATGTGTGATACAATCCATCACGCAGGGTGTTTACTTGTGTGCGAGATCACATGCGATGCAAGCAGTCTTGTAGTGTGTTTTACTTGTGTGCGACAAAATGTGGGATACGAGCAGTCTTGCAGGGGTTTTCTTGTGTGCGATATCTCGTGCGATACAAGCAGTCTTGCAGCGTCTTTACTAGTGTGCAATGTCATGTGCGATATGAGCAGACATGCAGCTTGTTTACTCGTGTGCAATATCATATTCGATACAATCCGTCATACAGGGTGTTTACTTGTGTGCGATATCACATGCGATACAAGCAGTCCTGTAGTGTGTTTTACTTGTGTGCGACAAAATGTGCGGTACAAGCAGTCCTGCAGGGGGTTTTCTTGTGTGTGATACCACTTGTGATTCAAGAAGTCCTGCAGCGTCTTTACTAGTGTCCGATATCATGTGCGATACGAGTAGACATGCAGCGCATTTACTCGTGTGCGATATCATGTGTGATACAATCCATCACGCAGGGTGTTTACTTGTGTGCGATATCACATGCGATGCAAGCAGTCTTGTAGTGTGTTTTACCTGTGTGCGACAAAATGTGGGATACGAGCAGTCTTGCAGGGGTTTTCTTGTGTGCGATATCTCGTGCGATACAAGCAGTCTTGCAGCGTCTTTACTAGTGTGCAATGTCATGTGCGATATGAGCAGACATGCAGCTTGTTTACTCGTGTGCAATATCATATTCGATACAATCCGTCATACAGGGTGTTTACTTGTGTGCAATATCACATGCGATACAAGCAGTCCTGTAGTGTGTTTTACTTGTGTGCGACAAAATGTGCGGTACAAGCAGTCCTGCAGGGGGTTTTCTTGTGTGCGATACCACTTGTGATTCAAGAAGTCCTGCAGCGTCTTTACTAGTGTCCGATATCATGTGCGATACGAGTAGACATGCAGCGCATTTACTCGTGTGCGATATCATGTGTGATACAATCCATCACGCAGGGTGTTTACTTGTGTGCGATATCACATGCGATGCAAGCAGTCTTGTAGTGTGTTTTACCTGTGTGCGACAAAATGTGGGATACGAGCATTCCTGCAGGGTATTTTCTTGTGTGTGATATCACAAGCTATACAGGTAGTCCTGCAGCGTCTTTACTAGTGTGCGATGGCATGTGCGATACGAGCAGCGCGTTTACTCGAGTGCAATATTATATTCGATTCAATCCGTTACGCAGGGTGTTTACTTGTGTTCGATATCACATGCGATACGAGCAGTCCTGTAGTGTGTTTTACTTGTGCGCGACAAAATGTGCGATGCGAGCAGTCCTGCAGGGGGCTTTCTTGTGTGCGATATCCCGTGCGATACAAGGAGTTTTGCAGCGTCTTTACTATTGTGAGATGTCATGTGCGATACGAGCAGACATACAGCGCATTTACTTGTGTGCAATATCATATTCGATACAATCCGTAATACAGGGTGTTTACTTGTGTGTAATATCACATGCGATACAAGCAGTCTTGTAGTGTGTTTTGTGCGCGACAAAATGTGCGATATGAGCAGTCCTGCAGGGGGTTTTCTTGTGTGCGATATCACGTGCGATACAAGCAGTCCTGCAGCGTCGGTACTAATGTGCGGTGTCATGTGCGATACGAGTAGACATGCAGCGCGTTTACTCGTGTGCGATATCATGTGTGATACAATCCGTCACGCAGGGTGTTTACTTGTGTGCGATATCACATGCGATACAAGCAGTCCTGTAGTGTGTTTTACCTGTGTGCGACAAAATGTGCGGTACAAGCAGTCCTGCAGGGGGTTTTCTTGTGTGTGATATCACGTGCGATACAAGCATTCTTGCAGCGTCTTTACTAGTGTGCGATATCATGTGCGATACGAGTAGACATGCAGCGCATTCACTTGTGTGCGATATCATGTATGATGCAATCCGTCACGCAGGGTGTTTACTTGTGTGCAATATCACATGCGATACAAGCAGTCCTGTAGAGTGTTTTACTTGTGTGCGACAAAATGTGCGATATGAGCGGTCCTGCAGGGGTTTTCTTGTGTGCAATATCTCGTGCGATACAGGCAGTCTTGCAGCGTCTTCACTAGTGTGCGATGTCATGTGCGATACGAGCAGCGCGTTTACCCGTGTGCAATATTATATCCGATACAATCCGTCACGCAGGGTGTTAATTGTGTGCGATATCACATGCGATACAAGCAGTCCCGTAGTGTGTTCATTTGTGTGCGATATAATGTGCGATACGAGCAGACATGCAGCGTTTTTACTCGTGTGTAAATTAACTTGCGGTACCGGCAGTCCTGCAGCGTGTTTACTTTTGCACACCATTTCTTCTTTTTTTACTAAAGTCACTTCCCCAGCATTAATGATGTGTTCAAAGAAATATGAACACCTTTCCTCCGCAGGTGGATGTGTGATCATGTGACACACAGTGCGATTAACGCGACTTTTGGCCCCCCGACTATTCGAGTGGGAGACGTAATTTCCACTCCCCCGCACAGTCTCGGTACTTTAAGGCCAACCTCTCTCATTCCTTTGACGTATATAATTTGTCTTTGTTGTGTCTCCGCACTTCTCGTTATTCATCCAACGGGCATTCATCTCTCACCCATGCAGAAAATGTTGCGTTGGCCACGGGTGAGAAGCTTTTTCTCCTTGACACGTTTGTCAGGAAAGCAGCTTGGCATTCTTAAAGAGCCGCTAATAATTCATTAACATCGTGATAGTTTGGCACGCGTGTCAGGGAGCGTCTTTAAAAATACAACAAATAAGAGTTGTGGAAAATGTGTTGAAAAATAAGAAGTGGGTCTGAGGAGAGAAATTATTGTATTAATAATGGAGGTTCATTTGTGTCTTTACTGCAAAAAAAAGTTATTTTTTGACACTGAATATTTTGTGTTTGAATTTTGTAAATGTATTTATTTCAATTTTTTAATTTTTTTTTTTTTTTTTTACATTAAATTAAAGGCCTACTGAAACCCACCATGCAGTCTGATAGTTTATATATCAATGATGAAATATTAACATTGCAACACACTAAATTACAATTTTAAATTTCCCGGGAGTTTCGTCTTAAAAACGTTGTGTAATGATGACGTGTACGCAAGACGTCACAGGTTTTAAGGAAATATGAGCGCTGCACACACACACACAGCTAAAAGTCGTCTGCTTTAACGGCATAATTACACAGTAATTTGGACATCTGTGTTGCTGAATCTTTTGCAATTTGTTCAATTAATAATGGAGAAGTCACAGTAGAAAGATGGAGTTGGGAAGCTTTAGCCTTTAGCCACACAAACACACGGTGATTCCTTGTTTAAAATTCCTGCAGGTGAAACTTTACTATGGATCAAAGCGCGGTCAAGAGAACATGGATCCCGACCAAAGGTCAACCAGCAGGTTTCGGTGAGAAAATTGTGGTTAAACTCACTAAACTCACTAAAACACTAGCAACACAATAGAAAGATAAGGGATTTCCCAGAATTATCCTAGTAAATGTGTCTAAAAACATCGGAATACGTCCCAATGCAATCTCGTTTTTTTTTTTTTTAACTTATTTTTTTTATCATTTTTTTTTTATAATTTTTTTTTTATTAGGCCGTCGCTATCAATATCCTCAAACACAAATCTTTCATCCTCGCTCAAATTAATGGGGAAATTGTCGTTTTCTCGGTCCGAATAACACTTTTTGTTGGAGGCTCCCATTAAAAACAATGTGAATATGTGAGGAGCCATCAAACATGTGACGTCATCGTCTGCGACTTCCGGTAGAGGCAGGACTTTTCTCTTAGCACCGAAAGTTGCGAACTTTATCGTGGATGTTCTCTACTAAATCCTTTCAGCAAAAATATGGCAATATTGCGAAATGATCAAATATGACACAGAGAATGGACCTGCTATCCCCATTTAAATAAGAAACTCTCATTTCAGTAGGCCCTGTAATGTGTCCGTTTAAAAATGAAGTCTGTTAAAATACAGGGTTTTGAAATTGAGAGTGTAAAAAAAAAAAAAAAAAAAAAAAAATTGGTGCAGAAAAAAAAATGGTTACTTAAAAACCCAAAGCCCATTTTCTGTAAATCAAGACTGAGGCAAATGATCACATCCCAGTCAAAATTTAATAAGGAGTCAAATTTGGATTTGCATCAGTCCATCCTAGATGAGCTCGGGCTCAGCAAAGACGGCGGCGTTTCTGGGTGTTGTTGATAAATGGCTTTGGCTTTGCATAGTACAGTTTAACTTATACTTACAGATGTAGCAATAAACTGTAGTTACTGATAGAGGTTTTCTGAAGTGATCTTAAGCACATGTGGTAATGTCCTTTACACACCGCTTTGTGATGCAGTACCGCCTAAGGGATCAAAGTTCCGTAATATCATCTCTTACGTGCAGTGATTTCTCCATATTCTCTGAACCATTTGATGATATTACAGACTGTAGATGGTGAAAACTTCAAATTCCTTGCAATAGCTGGTTGACAAATGTTGGTCTTAAACTGTTGGACAATTTGCACACGCATTTGTTGACAAAATGGTGAACCTCGCCCCATCCTTGTTTGTGAATGACTGAGCATTTAATGGAAGCTGCTTTTATCCCCAATCATGGCATC
>NC_084634.1:13107908-13190408 GCF_033978795.1 Nerophis ophidion | reverse complement strand
CCAACAAAGTTAGTATGTCGGCGGTAAAGTGAAAAGCAAGATTCTACTTTTTAAAATGCGCTAGCTCGATGCTAATTCATTGCATTGCTACTTGTTTAGCATTTGCAATTTTACATGGCGGTTTCTACACTTCCAAATTTGGTCTTAAAAAAGTACAACTGAGATGCACGTTTCAATCCAAGAGCTGGTGTGTAATAAGTACAAAACGTACAGTCTAAGGACTTAATAGCAAAGACTACTTCCTGACTACAGCAAGTTTTCAATGCGAAAAATGTACAATTTATAATAGTTTGTTGCTTTGATGTTCAAATCCTACCTGAGTCAGGGCTCCGTGTCTTCAGCGTGAAATAAAAACAAACATGTTTTGAAGTACGTGGTTTGAATTTTTTTTTTTCCCGCTGCGCTTGCACAAAATTAGAATGTGCACCAAAAAAAAAAAAACTGCTGCGGCTTCTCGAATGCACCTCAAAGCGAGCGTTGCCCGTTAAGATAAACGCTTTCCGACAGAATGCTTCCATTTTTTAAAGCGCCGTAGTCTCGTCACGTTTGTGTCAGCAGATTGAAAATAGCGTCATTTTTTTTTTTTTAATATATGAGTTGGACATAATTTAAAGCTACAGGCCTTGGAGCATTCAGTCATGGTCTGATGGCGAAGCGCAGGCAGAGGAGGAAGGAATTCAAACAAAGGTCAGTTCTACTTTTTAATGAAATGGTGCATTGGTAGGGTTTCCCTCAGGGAAATGTTTGCATTATTGGGGTTTCACCTGAGAGAAGAGTTTGCTTTATTTAGGGTTTCACTTAAAGGAAGAGTTTTCTTTATTAATGTTTCACCTGAAGGAAGAGTTTGCATTATTACGGTTTTACCTTAGGGAAGAGTTTGCATTCTTTGGGGTTTCACCTGAGAGAAGGGTTTGCATTATTGTGGTTTTATATGAGAAAAATATTGTGTTATTAAGGTTTCACCTGAGGGAACAGTTTGCATTATTGGGTTTTCATTTGAGGAACAAGTTTGCTTTATTTGGGGTTTTACCTCAGGGAAACGTTTGTATTATTGGGGTTCCACTTGAAGGAAGAGTTTTCTTTATTAGTGTTTCACCTGAGGGAAGAGTTTTCATCATTAGGGTTTCACCTCAGGGAAAGGTTTGCATTATTTGGGGTTTCACCTGAGAGAAGAGTTTGCTTTATTTAGGGTTTCACTTAAAGGAAGAGTTTTCTTTATTAATGTTTCATCTGAAGGAAGAGTTTGCATTATTACGGTTTTACCTTAGGGAAGAGTTTGCATTATTTGGGGTTTCACCTGAGAGAAGAGTTTGCATTATTGTGGTTTTATATGAGAAAAATATTGTGTTATTAAGGTTTCACCTAAGGGAACAGTTTGCATTATTGGGGTTTCATTTGAGGAACAAGTTTGCTTTATTTGGGGTTTTACCTCAGGGAAAAGTTTGTATTATTGGGGTTCCACTTGAAGGAAGAGTTTTCTTTATCAGTGTTTCACCTGAGGGAAGAGTTTTCATTATTAGGGTTTCACCTCAGGGAAAGGTTTGCATTATTGGGGTTTCACCTGAGAGAAGAGTTTGCTTTATTTAGGGTTTCACTTAAAGGAAGAGTTTTCTTTATTAATGTTTCACCTGAGGGAAGAGTTTGCACTATTAAGGTTTTACCTTAGGGAAGAGTTTTCATTCTTTGGGGTTTCACTTGAGATAAGAGTTTGCATTATTGTGGTTTTATATGAGAAAAATATTGCGTTATTAAGGTTTCACCTAAGGGAACAGTTTGCATTATTGGGGTTTCATTTGAGGAACAAGTTTGCTTTATTTGGGGTTTTACCTCAGGGAAAAGTTTGTATTATTGGGGTTCCACTTGAAGGAAGAGTTTTCTTTATCAGTGTTTCACCTGAGGGAAGAGTTTTCATTATTAAGTTTTCAGCTGATGGAATAGTTTGCATAATTGGGGTTTCACCTGACGGAAGGGTTTGCATTATTAAGGTTTTACCTGAGGCAAAAGTTTTCATTAATAGGGTTTCACCTCAGGGAAAATTTTGCATTATTTGGGGTTTCAACTGAGGGAAGAGTTTACATTATTAAGGTTTTATATGAGAAAAAAAATCTTGTTATTAAGGTTTCACCTAAAGGAAGAGTTTGCATTATTGGGGTATCACTTGAGGGAAGGGTTTGCTTTATTTGGGATTTCACCTCAAGGAAAAGTTTGTATTATTGGGGTTTCACTTGAAGGAATAGTTTTCTTTATTAATGTTTCACCTGAGGGAAGAGTTTGCATGATTAATGTTTTATCTTAGGGAAGAGTTTGCATTCTTTGGGATTTCACCTGAGGCAAAAGTTTTCATTATTTGGGATTTCACCTGGGGAAGAGTTTGCATTATTAAGGTTTTACCTGAGGCAAAAGTTTTCATTATTAGGGTTTCACCTCAGGGAAAAGTTTGCATTATTGGGGTTTCACCTGAGGCAAGAGTTTGCATTATTAAGTTTTTAGCTGATGGAACCGTTTGCATAATTGGGGTTTCACCTGAGGGAAGAGTTTGCATTATTAAGGTTTTACCTGAGGAAACGTTTTCATTATTAAGGTTTCACCTAAAGGAAGAGTTTGCATTATTGGGGTTTCACTTGAGGGAAGAGTTTGCTTTATTAATGTTTCACCTGAGGGAAGAGTTTGCATTTTTTGGGGTTTCACCTGAGGCAAATGTTTTCATTATTAGGGTTTCACCTCAAGGAAAAGTTTGCATTATTTGGGATTTCACCTGAGGGAAGAGTGTGCATTATTAAGTTTTCTGCTGATGGAATAGTTTGCATTATTGCGGTTTCACCTGAGGGAAAAGTTTTCGTTATTGGGGTTTCACCTGATGGAAGGGTTTGCATTATTAAGTTTTCAGCTGATGGAATAGTTTGCATAATTGGGGTTTCAACTGAAGGAAGGGTTTGCATTATTAAGGTTTTACCTCAGGGAAGAGTTAGCATTATTGGGGTTTCAACTTAGGGAACAATTTGCATTATTAAGGTTTTATATGAGAACATGTTTTTGTTATTAAGGTTTCACCTAAAGGAAGAGTTTGCATTATTGGGGTTTCACTTGAGGGAATAGTTTGCTTTATTTGGGGTTCCACTTCAGGGAAAAAGTTTGTATTATTGGGGTTTCATTTGAAGGAAGAGTTTTCTTTATTAATGTTTCACCTGAGAGAAAAGTGTGCATTATTAGGGTTTCACCTCAGGGAAAAGTTTGCATTATTTGGGATTTCACCTGAGGGAAGAGTTTGCATTATTAAGTTTTCAGCTGATGGAATGGTTTGCATTATTGCGGTTTCACCTGACGGAAGAGTTTGCATTATTGCGGTTTCACCTGAGGGAAAAGTTTTCATTATTAGGGTTTCACCTGAGAGAAGAGTTTGCATTATTACAGTTTCTCCTGAGGAAAAGTTTGCATTATTAGGGTTTCACCTCAGGGAAAAGTTTGCATTATTTGGGATTTCACCTGAGGGAAGAGTGTGCATTATTAAGTTTTCAGCGGATGGAATAGTTTGCATTATTGCCGTTTCACCTGAGGGAAAAGTTTTCATTATTAGGGTTTCACCTCAGGGAAAGGTTTGCATTATTGGGGTTTCACCTGAGGGAGGAGTTTGCTTTATTATGGGTTTCACTTAAAGGAAGAGTTTTCTTTATTAAGGTTTGACCTTAGGGAAGAGTTTGCATTATGTGGGGTTTTTCACTTAAAGGAAGAGTTTTCTTTATTAATGTTTCACTTGAGGGAAAAGTTAGCATTATTAAGGTTTTACCTTAGGGAAGAGTTTGCATTATTTGGGGTTTCACCTGAGGGAAAAGTTTGCATTATTGGGGTTTCTCCTGAAGGAAAAGTTTTAATTATTAGGGTTTCACCTGAGAAAAGAGTTTGCATTATTAAGGTTTCACCTCAAGGAAGAGTTTACGTTATTGGGGTTTCACCCGAGGGAAGAGTTTGCATTATCAGGATTTCACTTGAAGGAAGAGTTTGCATTATTGTGTTTTCACCTTAGAGAAGAGTTTGCATTATAATGGTTTCACCTAAAAGAAGAAATTGGTTGCAATCAGACGACAAACTTGGTCAACCATTGGCATTGGGGGCCAAAAAAGGGTTCATTTTTCCTCAACTATTTAGTCCTATTTGTCTAAATAGGAAAAAGTTCACCTAATTTTTGGTTATGGGTGAAAAAGTTCTGCAACATTACCCAGAGGCAGTGCTGCTTGAAAGCTTGTCACCTCGCCAAGTGTTTAAGCCGGTGTGACGTCACCAGCATCAAAAGGTATCAAATAGATAAAAGTATTGAGTTGGGAAGCCTTCACTTCAACGCTATGTTGCTTTAAGTCCTTTAAACCGCAGCTCCTTTAGACATTTTCACAAAAGCGAAACAAAAAAGAAGTGAGTGCATATTCAATCAGTGTAAAATCCCCCCGATAACAAATAAATGGAGAAGAACGGCAGGCGGGCTCCGGGCTGCACGGGGTGTTATTTCTTCCTGTAAACAAGGCCATTTTGTTTCAAATGATGTCGCCATTCCACAGCGTTTACCGGCTAATTTAAAAAGGCAACCCTTCTGATATACGGCCCCGCAGGACTTATATAAGTCTCACAAGCCACCGGAGGTTTGCTTTCTACACAAATGGCCGCACTAAAGCATTGTTACTTCATGTCTGGCTTCATTGATGTGAACCCGACTCTGTTGAAGTGCCGAGGGAACACTTTGCCCGTTTTCTTGTCTGCCGGCCTCAACGCCAAGACGCAAAATATGTTGCCAACGAGAAGCGGGTCGGATGTGACAAGGTGCCAAACGAACCCTGAATAAGATAATTTCGAGCTCTTTAGCGCCGCCCTAGTGTCTCCCTGGAGCTTTTTCAAAAATGTATAAAAAATGAAAATACATATTTTTATTTTAACATAGCTTCTGTAGAATAGAATGGACTTTATTGTCATTATATTTGCATATAACAAGATTAAAGACTCCAACTTAAGGTGCAGTAGTGGGAACAAATATGAGGTGAAATAATAACACAAAAGGTAATAAAGGGAAAAACTAACAATTTAAATAAACAGACTATTATCCAATGAAAATAATAAGCAATCTTGTACAATATCGGAGGATAACATGACACAAAACTCCCTAATTGGTAGAAATCCAACTGTTTGAATATATAAATAATATATAAATAATATATAAAACATGATTCTCTGATGAGTGTATTTGGCGAGCGCCGTTTTGTCCCACTAATGTTGCCGGTGTTTGTTTGTTTACATGTGCAACTTTCCTTAACGATGCCAGAGAAAAACATATTTTATAACACGCCTTCTTGGTCTCATTTTGTCCATCAAACGTTTTATGTTCCTACAAACTCTTGTATTTGATTGTAAAGACATTCTCAAACTATAGTAGGCAAAATAATCAATTAGATATTCAAACATGGGGAAACCGTTCAAACTGTGTGATGTTGCCGTAGTCTTTTGGCAACACACAATTTGATTCGGTTCTTGGGGGTAACGATTCGACTCGGAGTAGATTATTGATTCAAAAGTAATACTTTTTTTTAATACCATTTGGTGCCAATTCTATGATTAGCTACATTCCTCCATAAAATAGATAAACATTTCTGAAAAATGTCGATATTACTTAAAAAGATATGGTTTTGTTTTATAAAATTATATCCAAAAATGTAGTAGAGTGGCTGGATAGGACTTATTTTGGGTAAAAAAAACAAAACAAAACAAAATTATATATATATATATATATATATATATATATATATATATATATATATATATATATATATATATATATATATATATATATATATATTATATATATATATATTCATGTATTTGTTTGAAAAAAAAAGAAATATGTATATATATATATATGTATATATATCCAAGCATATATATGAATATATATATATATTTGAAACAAAAGTAAATATATATATATACATATATATATATATATATATATATATATATATATATATACATATATATATATACATATATATATATATATATATATATATATATATATACATATATATATATACATATATATATATATATATATATACTGTATATATATATATATATATATATATATATATATATATACATATATATATATATATATATATATATATATATATATATATATATATATATATATATATATATATTCATTTATTTGTTTAAAAAAAATATATATATATATTCATTTATTTGTTTAAAAATATATATATAAATATATATTTACTATTTATATATATATATATATATATATATATATATATATATATGTATTTTTTTTTTTTTTTTTAAATGTTTAAGAATCTTTACAAACATGAATCTCGATTTGTTCGAAACTTCTTGATTCAAAATCAATACTATTTTCAAAACATTGAGTGCAAATTTCTATGGTTAACTACATTCCTCCATAAAATAGATAAACAGCTCTGATGAATGTCTATATTACTGAAAAAAAAACAGATTTTGTTTAATAAAATTCCACCCAAACATTCAACAGAGCAGCTGTACAGAACAAAAAAAACATTTTTAAAAATCTATTTTTTTTTATTTTCTTTTTATTAATTATGAATCTTTACGAATAGGAATCTCCAATCGTTCGATTATGGAGTTTTATGACAGCCCGATTACATTATACTTGTTAAACAAGACCCCTGCCTTGTTTTTAATGAATATTTTGGCGCACTACGCTACTGTATTCTCATGTTGGTCATTGTGCTGTTACTTGGAGAGTCAAAAGTTTGAAAACCACTGTAATATTGAAATAATGTTTGTTTTTGTTCCGTCAAAATGGAAAGTTGACTAGAAAAGACACCAATTATTCAATTAAATTAATTGGTGCGGGCCTTGAGTTCGACACCCTTGCTGTATAGTAAGAGAACTTGCACACAGGTGAGTTGAATGAAATAGTTTTTTTTACAGTATAATAAGAAAAAAGCCAGAACAAAACCTCCCTGCAAAGCCCACACAACAATGACTCCCACCTTTTTTCAAAACCCCCAAACGGCGGGGTAATAAATGGCGGTCGGAAATAGAAACGGCGGCACACACTCGGAGACGTCGCGTAGCCATCTCCTTTGATTAGGTCAAGGAACGGAAACAATGTTTGATTCCTGCCTCTCTCGCTCTCGCACGTCCTCGGGCAGCGGCGGACACTTGTCAGGCGGAGCACGACTGTCGAGATACGGCCGCACTTCAGCGAGTCAAGTTGCATATTTTCTCACGCTTAACCAAATCGTATGAAAAAAATATGATAATTTTTAATATTTTTTTAGAAAGGCCAGCGTGTACTGTCTGAGTACATACAGTTTGGTAGTGAAGCTGAAATATCGATACTGTAGAGACCATGTCGATTCTCAAAATAAAGTATCAATACTATTGATGTTTTACTTGTTTATCACATCCGAATCACATTTCTGTATCGATTATTTTTGGGATACAAAGTTGTTCAGTAACAAGCATGTGCGCATCATTCGACTCACACAACTTGAGCTTGACTCCCTTATTTTGGCCACTAGGTGTCGCCAAAAAAAAAAGACCTCCCTACTTTGATTTAAAGACAGCATAAGTCCGTCATTAGTTGTGCTGTTAAAAGTTTTAATCTTAGATCAATCAGACTATTTCTTGTTTGTTTTGTTTTTCCTCTCGACAATGTGCCATTAAAATGAGTTTTGTAAAAATTTCAAACTAAATATTTTATTATCAGAATTTCATTTTGGATTATTGTGCTCTATTTAAAATGTTTGCTATTTGTTGTTTTTTTTGTTTTTTTTTCCGACAATGTGCTATTAAAATGAGTTTTAATGTTTTCTTGGCATTTACGGGAACGATCAAGTTTGGCTTGAAAACTTCTGCTGCTTTACTGCGTTATTCGACAATGCACACTCCCTGGGTTTGTGGTGGCGGATCTACACGTTTACTCGCGTAAAGAAGACTTTCATGACCTGATTTTCTAAGAATTTTAAATAAATATTTTACTATCATAATTTCATTTTGGATTCTGTATATTGTTGTGCTCTATTTAAAATTTTAGCTATTGTTTATTTTTATTTTTTTCGCCAATGTGCCATTAAAATTAGTTTTAATGTTTTCTTGGCACTTATGGAACCGATCAAGTTTGGCTTGCAAACTTCTGCTGCTTTACTGCGTTATTCGACAATGCACACTCCCTGGGCTTGTGGTGGCGGATCTACACATTTACTCGCGTAAAGAAGACTTTCATGACCTGATTTTGTAAAAATTTTAAATAAATATTTTACTATCCTAATTTCATTTTGGATTCTGTATATTGTTGTGCTCTATTTAAAATTTTAGCTATTGTTTATTTTTATTTTTTTCGCCAATGTGCCATTAAAATTAGTTTTAATGTTTTCTTGGCACTTATGGAACCGATCAAGTTTGGCTTGCAAACTTCTGCTGCTGTACTGCGTTATTCGACAATGCACACTCCCTGGGCTTGTGGTGGCGGATCTACACGTTTACTCGCATAAAGAAGACTTTCATGACCTGATTTTGTAAAAATTTAAAATAAATATTTTATCATCATAATTTCATTTCGGATTATGTATACCCTTGTGCTCTATTTAAACTTTTAGCTATTTCTTGTTTTGTTTTTTTTCGACAATGTGCCATTAAAATGAGTTTTAATTTTTTCTTGGCACTTATGGAACCGATCAAGTTTGGCTTGCAAACTTTAGCTGCTTTACTGCGTTATTCGGCAAAAGCACACACCCTGGGCTTGTGGTGGCGGGTCTACACGCCGGATTGTAGTCAGCTGGAGGCGTGTCTTAATGAAATTAAACAATGGATGTCCGCTAACTTTTTGCAACTCAACGCCAAAAAAACGCAAATGCTGATTATCGGTCCTGCTAGACACCGAACTCTATTTAATAATACAACTCTAACATTTGACACCCGAACAATTAAACAAGGCGACACTGTAAAGAATCTGGGTATTATCTTCGACCCAACTCTCCCCTTTGAGGCATACATTAAAAGCATTACTAAAACGGCCTTCTTTCATCTCCGTAATATCGCTAAAATTCGCTCCATTCTGTCCACTAAAGACGCTGAGATCATTATCCATGCGTTTGTTACGTCTCGCCTCGACTACTGTAACGTATTATTTTCGGGTCTCCCCATGTCTAGCATTAAAAGATTACAGTTGGTACAAAATGCGGCTGCTAGACTTTTGACAAGAACAAGAACATTTAATCACATTACGCCTGTACTGGCTCACCTGCACTGGCTTCCTGTGCACTTAAGATGTGACTTTAAGGTTATACTACTTACGTATAAAATACTACACGGTCTAGCTCCATCCTATCTTGCCGATTGTATTGTACCATATGTCCCGGCAAGAAATCTGCGTTCAAAGGACTCCGGCTTATTAGTGATTCCCAAAGCCCCAAAAAAGTCTGCAGGCTATAGAGCTTTTTCATTTCGGGCTCCAGTACTCTGGAATGCCCTCCCGGTAACAGTTCGAGATGCCACCTCAGTAGAAGCATTTAAGTCTCACCTTAAAACTCATTTGTATACTCTAGCCTTTAAATAGACTCCCTTTTTAGACCAGTTGATCTGCCGTTTCTTTTCTTTTTCTTCTATGTCCCACTCTCCCTTGTGGAGGGGGTCCGGTCCGATCCGGTGGCCATGTACTGCTTGCCTGTGTATCGGCTGGGGACATCTCTGCGCTGCTGATCCGCCTCCGCTTGGGATGGTTTTCTGCTGGCTCCGCTGTGAACGGGACTCTCGCTGCTG
The DNA here is from genome assembly GCF_033978795.1 of Nerophis ophidion. NCBI lineage: Eukaryota > Metazoa > Chordata > Actinopteri > Syngnathiformes > Syngnathidae > Nerophis > Nerophis ophidion. Next base: position 13,180,607 of record NC_084634.1, on the reverse strand, counting down.
TGTTGGATCCTCTTTGGACTGGACTCTCGCGACTGTGTTGTATCCATTGTGGATTGAACTTTCACAGTATCATGTTAGACCCGCTCGACATCCATTGCTTTCCTACTCTCCAAGGTTCTCATAGTCATCATTGTCACCGACGTCCCACTGGGTCATTATTGTCACCAATGTCCCACTGGGTGTGAGTTTTCCTTGCCCTTATGTGGGCCTACCGAGGATGTCGTAGTGGTTTGTGCAGCCCTTTGAGACACTAGTGATTTAGGGCTATATAAGTAAACATTGATTGATTGATTGATTATGGAACCGATCAAGTTTGGCTTGCATGCTTCTGCTGCTTTACTGTGTTATTTGACAATGCACACTCCCTGGGCGTGTGTTGGCGGATCTACACTCGCTCTTGCTAGGGAAATACTTCAAATACTACAAATAAAGTATCAATACTATTGATGTTTTACTTGTTTTTCCACATCCGAATTGCATTTCTGATTTTTTTTTTTGATACAAAGTCGTTCAGTAACAAGCGTGTCCGCATCATTCGACTTACGCAACTTCAGCTTGACTTCTGTATTTTGGCCACAAAATAAATTACCACCCTACTTTGATTTAAAGACACCATAAGTCTGTCATAAGTCATGCTCTTAAACGTTTTTAATATTACATCAATCACACTTTTAAATTTTGATTAATCACAGGTTATTATTTGCTTAAATAACTTGAATTAACTTAATAAAGACCCCAATGTTTGGTTGCTAGGCCTAGCAACCAAAAACAACGGCGAGTTTACAGCTGTTTTAAAGTGCTTCCAACGTCGCAGAGTGTTATTAGTTGACAGACTAACACCTCAAATTGATCTCTGAACAACACAAGGTACGCATTGTCGGAACAACCAAGTTAAACGTGCTGCAAATTGCTAAAGTAACTGCCATTTAAGACACAAGAGGCACTGATGTCATCGATCTGCCGCTATGCCAAAAGCTAAAGGGAAGACGGAAAGCCCGAAATCTTCGGTGTCAGCCGACACAGGACACAACTGGGACCAAGATTTGAGACTGGACACAGGACATGATGGGGAACAAGGAGCACTACTAAAAATACTCCATGAATTAAAAGAAGGTTGGATAGAAATGAAAGAAGAAATTAAAGAAATAAAAAAAGAGCTGAAAAAAGCAATGGAAGAACACAAACAAGATGTGAAAAGTCTGCAGCAAAATATTGAAAGTCTGCAAACTCAAATCAACACCAGAAAAAATGAAGTCTCTGATATGTGCCAACAATTGAAGACCTTTCAAGAAGATATGCGCCAACAAATGAAGACCCTTCAAGAAGACAACTACATGCTGTGGAGTATCATAGATGAAACGGAGCAGGATAAACGAATGAATGATATCATCGTGACAGGGCATCGAATTAAACCAAGATCCTATGCGAAGGCTGTGAATAATGTAGGTGAACCAGATGAAATGGATCTTGTCTCGGCAGAACAGCAACTGGTCAACTTTCTGCAATCAAAGGAAATTGAAATCGACATTAATACCATCGAAACATGCATCCCACTGAACAGAAGAGACAACAACGCCACTCCAGTTGTGCTCGTGAAATTCGTAAACAGAAAATCTAAAATGGCATTGCTGAGACAGGGAAGGAAGCTGAAGGGAACAAATGTGTACATGAACGAGCATCTCACTAAACGTAATGCTGGAATCGCCAAGAAAGCACACGACTTGAGAAAGCAGGGAAAAATCCAGGGAACTTGGAGCGCCAACTGTAAAATCTACATCAAGCTGAATGGAGGTCCAGAAGCAAGAGTAATTGTTGTCAATGACATCAAAGACCTGGACAAATTTTAAGTTTACACAGCTTCCACAACAACGATGATAATGGACTCTGACAGAAAACCAGCACCTAAAGTCAACATCAACACTACTACGCTGCAAGGGACGACTAAAAAAGAAGACAGATTCAGGACTGCATCCATCTACACTTATAGAGATTATTGAAACGACATCAAAGATTGTTGAGCAAGGAAATATGGAACTACAAAACTTCTGCAACAAAGAGCACAAAAACCAGGATTTGGAAAACGATATAGATCCAGGTAAAAAAAGTTTTTTCCCACATTAGTAATAATGTTTTTTATTACACGGATGAACAATACAATAGCATCATTAAAAGTGACAACACATTGTCAATTATTCATTTTAATAGCAGAAGCTTGTATGCAAACTACCACAATATTAAAAACTTTTTGGAACACATCAACGAACCCTTCAAAGTGATCGCCGTCACAGAAACATGGATTGATGGTAAAAAAGGAATAGATTTTCATCTGGAAGGATATGAACTAAACTATATTAACTGAACCAACAAAAATGGAGGAGGAGTAGCTGTGTATGTGATGAAGAACCTGAGATACAAAGTAGTAAAAAACATGTCATTTGCTATAGATAATATCTTAGAATGTATTACCATTGAAATATGTCAGGAAAATAGCAAAAACATACTCATCAGTTGTAAATACCGATCACCGATCAAGTATAGAAACATTTGAAGAATGGATCAAGGCAACTTACATGGACAATGGTAAAAAAAATAATTTTCTTATGAGGTGACTTTAACATTGACTTATTGAACCCTAACAAGCAAAAGTTTATCGATGACATCGATACAATGCACAGCATCAGTTTATATCCTAAAATCACAAAGCCAAGCAGAATCACAGAACACTGTGCTACGCCTATTGATAATATTTTTACTAATGATTTTGATAATAACACTACAAGTGGTTTACTAATAACCGACGTTAGTGATCATCTGCCAGTTTTTACAATATATGATGGAAACTGTAAAAAGAACATGGAAGACAAAAGGACATTTCAAAGACTGTGCACAGAGAAGAGGATGATTGATTTCAAAATGGAGCTACAAAAGCAAGATTGGGACAATGTGTACAATGAAGAAGAGGTTGATGAAGCATATCAATCAATCAATCAATCAATGTTTACTTATATAGCCCTAAATCACTAGTGTCGCAAAGGGCTGCACTATGAACATTTCTTAAACAAGTTCATAATACTTTATGACAAACATTGCCCATGGAGACAACTCAGTAGTAAACAGAGAAAGAATAATCAACCATGGATGACAAAAGGATTAAAAAATGCTTGTAAGAAGAAGAATACACTATATAGAAAATTTATAGTACAAAGAACTACAGAGGCAGAAGTTAAGTACAAAAAGTATAAAAACAAGTTAACAAACATACTACGATCATGTAGAAAACAATATTACAGTGAATTATTGGTCAGGAACAAAAATAATATGAGAGCAACATGGGGCATTCTCAATAGCATTATAAAAAATGGCACTAAGAAGGATTACACCCAATACTTCTTAGACGGAAATAAACATAATGACAACTTAAAGGAAGTAGTTGAAAGCTTTAATAACTACTTTGTAAATATTGGCCCAAAATTGGAAGAAAGGATTCCAGACCCAGTTTCAATTGAGGACTATTATGATGCCATAGAGCGAAATCCCAACTCCATGTTCCTCAGTAATGTGACACAGGAGGAAATAGTTAAAATTGTGAAAACATGTAAATCAAAGACTTCAACTGATTGTAACGGAATTGATATGGATACGATAAAAAAGGTTATTGATGAGATCTCAGGACCATTAATGTATATTAGTAACCTATCATTTCAAACAAAATGAAAATAGCTAAAGTTGCACCAATTTATAAGACTGGAGATAAACATCTATTTACAAATTATAGACCTGTTTCTTTACTTCCACAATTTTCTAAAATCATCGAAAAACTGTTCAATAACAGATTAGAGAGTTTCATAAATAAAAATAGAATACTCGAAGAGAACCAATATGGATACAGAGCTAATGTTTCAACTTCAATGGCTTTATTTGAAATCACAGAAGAAATTACCAATGCAATAGATAGTAAAAAAAGTGCGGCAGCAGTGTTTATAGATCTAACTAAAGCATTCGACACAATTAATCAGAATATTTTAATTCAACAACTAGAACGATATGGCATCAGAGGGTTAGTCTTAAATTGGATAAGACGTTATCTAATGAACAGGAAACAATACGTGAAGCTAGGCGAACACACTTCCACAATGCTAAATATTTCCTGTGGTGTACCTCAGGGATCAATACTAGGACCTAAATTATTCAATGTCTATATAAATGACATTTGTAAAGTTACAAGAGATTTACAGTTAGTATTATTTGCAGATGATACAACAGCGTTTTGTTCAGGAGAGAACACACAGGAGATAATACAAATAATAACAGAAGAAATGAACAAATTAAAAAAATGGTTTGACAAAAACAGACTATCATTGAATATCAGTAACACTAAAATAATGCTATTTGGTAACAGTAGAAAAGAAAGTAAAACACAAACACAAATAGACGGAATAGAAATTGATAGAGTAAATGAAACCAAATTTCTAGGTATAATGATTGTTGATAAATTGAACTGGAAATCTCATGTAAAAAATATACAACATAAAGTAGCAAGAAATACGTCAATAATGAATGAAGCCAAATATGTTCTAGACCAAAAATCACTTCATATTCTCTACTGCTCACTAGTGTTACCATATCTGAGTTACTGTGTAGAAATATGGGGAAATAATTACAAAAGTAGACTTCATTCACTAACAGTGTTACAAAAAAGATCAGTTAGAATAATACATGATGTTGGATATAGAGAACATACAAACCCTTTATTTATTGAATCAAAGATACTGAAATTCCACGACATAGTGGAATTGCAAACAGCTAAGATTATACACAAAGCAAACTATAACCTGCTACCCAAGTATATACACAATTCTTCTCAACAAAAGAAGAGAAATATAATCTTAGAGAAAAATGTAATTTAAAACATTTGTATGCACGTACAACACTTAAGACCTTCAGTATATGGAATTAAATTATGGAATGGATTAAGCAAAGCAATCAAACAATGTACTAATATGATCCACTTCAAGAAACTCTTCAAACTGGAAGTGTTTACAAAGTACAAAAAAGAAGAACTATGATAAACATTCTGATTTTACTCACCCATTAATTCTCAAAATAATCTTACTTATCTCATCGTATGGAATAAAACTTGCTTCACCAATTATTTATTTGTTTATTTATTTTTATCGTGATTACTTAAGGAATATACATTGAGAACAGGAAGTGAACAAAAGTTGTAGCAAGTGTTATGTAAAGAAAAGGGGTAGGATTAAATAAGCTCTGCTTCTTCCTACTCCTTTTCGAACATGTTGAAAAGAGAAACAGGAAATTGTGATGTATCTTGTTGTATGCTTGCATGTTCGAAATAAACTCAAACTCAAACTCAATGTTCAGACATACGTTTTATTGTATTGTCACAATATAAATTAAGATTATTTTGTAATTGTTTTACTTGTGAAAAACGTATTTAAAGTATGATTGGGGTTTATTTATATTTACATTTTTGTGATTAGTTAACTTGTTATTTTTGACCGCCATGGTCATATTTAGTGTTTTTATACCCACCATTGTTCTCTCTTTGACTCATTTCACTTGATGAAATAATTTAAACATTTTCCACTCCAAAAATAATTAAATATGTATTTATTTTTAATTTGAAATTGAGGAAATGTTTTGTTTTCCTTTGAATATGTGACAAGTCAGAATCAAGTAGAAAAAGATGGTCACCATGGCCTTTTCTTAAAAGATTGTTTACACTTGGGGTACCCAAACTAGGGGCCACAGACAGATAGAGCGAAAGACGCGAGGCCATTTTAGCAGTTTTCCCCTTCAAAAGCTGTACAATACGTACATATAACCTATAAATCAATCAATAAATCAATCAATCATTGTTTATTTTTTTCGAACCCTAAATCACAAGTGTCCGAAAATCCAATTTTCGTAGAAATTTCGTGTGAACACTGACGAACTGAAAGCGTCCAAGTAGAATGGCGGGGCGTTCGTTTACCACCTACCCCTTCAGTGATACCCGACTTTAGTGATTACTTCTCAAAATACCATCATTTAAGTCACCACATGACAATTTCTGGCAAAATACCACACAAAAACACATTTACACCCTCCTGAGCATTGAAACACATCAACAGTGTACAAAACGTGTTATTTTCAGGCTGCGTTTGAAAATCTAATAAAACGTTTCAGCAATTAAAAAAATATCTTATGTGGTGCTGTCCAAATTAAAAGGGCAAAAAACATATTAAAAAGGAAAAAAATAAGATATTGAACTCACTACTTGACGCCGTATCCTTGTTGTCGCTACAAGTGGAAATGGCGAGCGTTTCCCCGTTTTATCGCCAGAACAGCTGAGCTTGTTTCCAGGGTTGGCTGACATTGTCTCAGAAGATGTACTTTCTCTTTAAATATCCCTCTTGAAAATGGTCTTGCAATTTAATGGAAGCGTTGGATGGGTTAATACGGGTCTACAGTCGAATACTTCAGTCTGCCCGATCAATGCCATTTTTAATGATCCTGTTAATTTTGGACACAGGGCGAGAATGAAGGCATACTTAGTCAACAGCCATACATGTGACACTAAGGGTGACCGTATGAAAAAAGGCCAACTTTGTCATAAACGTGTGCCATATAGTCAAAATCCAACTAAACAACAATAACAAACACATTTCGGGGGAATATTTTCACCGCAACACGACATAATCACAACAGAACAAATTCCCAGAATTCCCTGCAGCATTCACTCTAACCGGTCTGGCTACGGTTCAACACTTCCCGCTTAAATTGAAACTTGTAATTGGATACTCACTTTGGAGTGACAAGATGAGTAGCCAATCACAGTCTCGTTAACATCAGACTACTTGGAAAGGCTACTGTCAACAATTTGTGATCTGATTGGCTATCTCAACTGTCTATCAACTGTATGTCTTGGATTGCTTACAGTGCACGGACGCCCGCATTGTTGATTCTGAAGGCCTCGGGCAGATTTGGTACAGCATGGCAACTCAATCCACCTGAGTTTTGATTAGCTACAAACTAAAGCTAAAAACAACAGCACTGGAACAAGAATTATATGACATCAATAGAATATAAACACTTTTAGATATTTAGGGAAAGTAAATTAGAAAATAATTGCATCATTAATTATGATCATGATTCCTGGCTATGTTAGGCCAGCAAACACCTTCTTTGCCGGCCTAACATAGCCGGAAATTATGATCGGCACACCACTAGCAGGCAGGAACACAGGATAAAATAAAAAAAATAAAAATAAAATACGTTTTATTTGGACAGGATCTAAAAACGATTCACATCCGAATCGCATTCCTGAATCGATAATTTTTTTTTTAGATACAAACGTCGTTCAGTAACAAGAGTGTCCGCATCATTCGACTTATGGCGTTTTAAGCTTGACTTCCTCATTTTGGCCACTAGGTGTTGTCAAACAAAAACAAACAAACCAAAAAAAAAATACCACCCTACTTTGATTAAAAGACAGCATAAGTCTGTCGTAAATCGTGCTGTTAAATGTTTTAAGTTTAAAATTAATTGCAGTTTTCCAATTGGATTAATCACAGGATATTATTACCTGCGATGAGGTGGCGACTTGTCCAGGGTGTACACCGCCTTCCGCCCGAATGCAGTTGAGATAGGCTCCAGTAACCACCCGCGACCTTGAAAGGGACAAGCGGTAGAAACTGATGGATGGATGACTATTTCTCGCTTAAATCACTTGAATTAACTCAAAAAAAGACCCCGATGTTTAGATGCGTGGCCAGTTTAGTAGTTTTCACCTTCAAAAGCAGTCCATTATATTGTAGTTTTTTTTTTCTTTTTTTTCTAAAGACCTTCAAGTAGAATTTCAGTAGAAATTTACTGTAAACACTGAAGAACTGAAGCCGAACTGAAAAGCTAACAGTTAGCACGCCGGCTGGATAGCGTCAAGCAACAAAAAACTATGTGCAGAAAAGTTAGCATGCTAACTGTACTATTTGAACATGCTTTCAGTTAGCATTAGTAAAACACACAGAAATATGCTAAATTAGATCAACAAAGTTAGCATAAAGGTATGCTAAAATCCAAACTATAACAGGTGTCACGTACCGAAATATATTAAAGTTAAGTTAAAGTGCCAATAATCGTCACACACACACTAGGTGTGGTGAATTAGTCCTCTACATTTGACCCGTCCCCTTGATCACTCCCCGGGAGGTGAGAGGAGCAGTGAGCAGCACCGGTGGCCGCGCCCGGGAATCTTTTTTTTGGTGATTTAACCCCCAAATTCCAACCCTTGATAATGAGTGCCAAGCAGGGAGGTAATGGGTCTCATTTTTATAGTCTTTGGCATGGCTCGGCCGGGGTTCGAACTCACGACCTACCGATCTCAGGGCGGAAACTGAGTAGGTTACTCGGAGGTGTCGGCCTGAATTTTTTTTTTTTTTAAATGCCAACACGCTAACGTTAGCATGCGTCAAGTATTAGTTGTTTGTCAAGTTACAAAATATGAGGAGCTGAGGTGTGGATTCGCAAAATTTGCTAAAAAAAAAAAAAAATGCTAACATGCTAATATTAGAACGCTAAAGGCTATGTAAGTTAAGTTAAGTTAAGGGCTGCCAGTCACTGCCTTCTGCTCTAAATAGGAATTTTCAAAATGGAGTCCCACAGTAAAATTTTGGGGTCCCACTCTTTTGTATAGCTCGGTCAAGAGTGGCCGTGCCAGCAACTTGAGGGTTCCAGGTTCGATCACTGCTTTTGCCATCCTAGTCACTCCCGTTGTGTCCTTGGGCAAGACACTTTACCCACCTGCTCCCAGTGGCACCCACACTGGTTTAAATGTAACTTAGATATTGGGTTTCAATATGTAAAGTGCTTTGAGTCACTAGAGAAAAGCGCTATATAAATATAATTCACTTCACTTTACTTCACGTGAAATTGTGCCATTTTTCGGGACCCCTTTGACGTACGTAACGTCGGCTCCCCCGTTCCGTTAAAATACAAACCCCGTTTCCATATGAGTTGGGAAATTGTATTAGATGTAAATAAAAAACGGAATACAATGATTTGCAAATCCTTTTCAACCCATATTCAGTTGAATGCACTACAAAGACAAGATATTTGATGTTCAAACTCATAAACTTCATTTTTTTTTTGCAAATAATAATTAACTTAGAATTTCATGGCTGCAACACGTGCCAAAGTAGTTGGGAAAGGACATGTTCACCACTGTGTTACATCACCTTTTTTTTTAACAACACTCAATAAACTTTTGGGAACTGAGGAAATTAATTGTTGAAGCTTTGAAAGTGGAATTCTTTCCCATTCTTGTTTTATGTAGAGCTTCAGTTGTTCAACAGTCCGGGGTCTCCGCTGTCGTATTTTACGCTTCATAATACGCCACACATTTTCGATGGGAGACATGTCTGGACTGCAGACGGGCCAGGAAAGTACCCGCACTCTTTTACTATGAAGCCACGCTGTTGGAACACATGGCTTGGCATTGTTTTGCTGAAATAAGCAGGGGCGTCCATGATAACGTTGCTTGGATGACAACATATGTTGCTCCAAAACCTGTATGGACCTTTCAGCATTAATGGTGCCTTCAAAGATGTGTAAATTACCCATGGCTTGGGCACTAATACACCCCCATACCATCACAGATGCTGGCTTTTGAACTTTGCGCCTATAACAATCGGGATGGTTATTTTCCTATTTGTTCTGGATGACTCCACATCCACAGTTTCCAAATATAATTTGAAATGTGGACTCGTCAGACCACAGAACACTTTACCACTTCGCATCAGTCTATTTTAGGTAAGCTAGCCAACAAAGCCGGCGGCGTTCCTATAGTTGTTGTTAAAAAGGCTTTGGCTTTGTATAGTACAGTTTTAACTTGCACTTACAGATGTAGCAACCAACTGTAGATAGATAGATAGATAGATAGATAGATAGTACTTAATTTATTCCGTCAGAAGAGTTCCTTCAGGAAAATTAAAATTTTCAGCACAATCCCATTCAAGATCAGACAAACATTACAGGGTGACAGAACAGGATCGCTGATGGGTCTGCCGGCTTCCAGCGCCCCATACAAAAATGATGAGAAACATCAAACATCAAAGAACACAGACGACATTAAAGACATTAAAGCAGCTGATGCAACCAGACACTTCTACATACAGTTATGAATAAAAAAGGTTAAAGAAACATGTCCACTTTGGTGGCCTCTGCGATATTTCACACCATTGTCCGCTGGAGTGGAGGGAGCATGGCCAGAGACAGGAGCAGACCCAACAAAGCAACCAAGACAGCCGACTCCACTCTCGGCCAGTGTCCAGTCCGCATGGATGAGCGAGGATACGTCCAAGGTGACTGAGGTGTCCGACGCCTGCTCACCCAGCCAAGACACCGCGAAGCTTCTCCATCCCAGCGCTCAGTGTTAGCTCCGCAGCCTTGTCCCCTCATCCGCATCTCCTCCAGTCTCAGTAGTTACTGTCAGTGGTTTTATGAAGTTTTCCTGAGCCCATGTGGTGATATCCTTTACACACTGATGTCGGATTTTGATGCAGGGGTCAAAGGTCTGTAATATCATTGTGAACGTGCAGTGATTCCTCCAGATTCTCTGAACCTTTTGATGATTTTACGGACCGTAGATGGTAAAATCCCTAAATTCCTCGCAGTAGCTCGTTGAGAAATGTTTTTTCTAAAACCCTTCGACAATTTGCTTACAAATTGGTGACCCTCGCCCCATCCTTGTTTGTGAATTACTTAGCATTTCATGGAAGCTGCTTTTGTACCCAATCATGGCACCCACCTGTTTCCAATTAGCCTGCACACCTGTGGGACGTTCCATATAAGTGTTTGATGAGTATTTCTCAACTTTATCAGTATTTATTGCCACCTTTCCCAACTTCTTTGTCACGTGTTGCCGGCATCAAATTCTGAAAAAAAAAAGTTTATTAAGTTTTAACTTCAAATGTGTTGTCTTTGTAGCATATTCAACTGAATATGGGTTGAAAATGATTTGCAAATCATTGTATTCCGTTTATATTTACATCTAACATCCCAACTCATATGGAAACGGGGTTTCTATTATTAACTAATTATCTAACTAAACATGGGTTGCACTTTGGACACCCCTTGTTTATATCAAAATTACTAATTGCTTAAGTTAACTTAGCCTTGTAAAATCAAATAAAATGGAACCTTAAACATTTGTATCCTTCGTCTTAGCGACCAGGGTCAGCTGACGCAGTAATCCAGATTTATCGCTGGATAACATTCACGCTAACCAACCTTATTCTATTTATTTTTTTTGCTGAATTTGTACCCAGCTGAGTGACGGCGAGCCTTGTTTGCACAACCCGCAGGCGGCGTAGGGGACGCCGCTCCCCCTCCGCGCCGCAACAGAAGAGCACACGCCATGCTCCCTGTGGCGCTGTAACCGGATAAAGGCTGCCTGGAGTGGAAACACGGGCGGGATCTAATAGGAGTCGGACCCGCAGCTACGTACCAAAACAAGACCCCTCGGTACGACATCAGCAGGTTATTTAGTCTGGAGTAACGAGCGTTATTACGACGCATTCCCTCACGTTCCTTCGATAATTAACAACAGCGATTCTAGGGCCAAAAAGCACTGCATGTAAAGTAACAATATACATACATACATATATACATATGTATAAAGAGTATTTTATATATTTTGTGACTATAAAAAATATCGATGTCATCATAGTAGTATCGAATAGTGAAGTGAATTATATTTATATAGCGCTTTTCTTTAGTGACTCAAAGCACTTTACATAGTGAAATCCAATATCTAAGTTACAGTTAAACCAGTGTGGGTGGCACTGGGAGCAAGTGGGTAAAGTGTCTTGCCCAAGGACACAACAGCAGTGACTAGGATGGCGGAAGCGGGAATCGAACCTGCAACCCTCAAGTTGCTGGCACGGCCACTCTACCAACCGAGCTATGCCGCCCCGATATATACGCTCCTGTACTTAGCATCATTACAGTGGATGGCGTTTGTTTACATTGTGACGCTGGTGAGCTACGGTGTGTGGTGAAGCGTGTTTAACTATTCCTCGTCCTGCAGGGATGATACGTGTACGAATCTTGGAGGCGAGGATCAGTGATTAAGAAGTAGCTAAAACACGGCCGACTGCGGCTGGACTTTAGCCGCCAGCTAGCTAGCCAGCAATGTCTTAAAGGGGAACATTATCACAACTTCAAAAGGGTTAAAAACAATAAAACTCAGTTCCCAGTGGCTTGTTTTATTTTTCAAAATTTTTTTCAAAATTTTACACCTCCCAGAATATCCCGAAAAACTGCTTCAAAGTGCCTGGTTTTCGCCATCGCTATATCCACCCGTCCATTTCCCTGTGACGTCATACAGTGCTGCCAATACAAACAACATGGCGGTTACCACAGCAAGATATAGCGACATTAGCTCGGATTCAGACTCGGATTTCAGCGGCTTGAAGGGGAACATTATCACCAGACCTATGTAAGCGTCAATATATACCTTGATGTTGCAGAAAAAAGACCATCTATTTTTTTTAACCGATTTCCGAACTCTAAATGGGTGAATTTTGGCGAATTAAACGCTTTTCTGTTTATCGCGCTGGAGGCGATGACGTCAGAATGTGACGTCGCCGAGGTAACACACCCGCCATTTTCATTTTCAACATATTACAAACACTGGGTCTGAGCTCTGTTATTTTCCGTTTTTTTGACTATTTTTTGGAACCTTGGAGACATCATGCCTCGTCGGTGTGTTGTCGGAGGGTGTAACAACACTAACAGGGAGGGATTCAAGTTGCACCACTGGCCCGAAGATGCCAAAGTGTCTACCGCCAGACCCCCATTGAATGTACCAAAGTGTCTCCACATTTTACCGGCGATGCTAAGGCAGACATGGCCCATAGATGTATGGATAACCTGCAGATGCATTTGCAACGATTAAGTCAACGAAATCACAAAGGTGAGTTTTGTTAATGTTGACTGCCAGCTAATCGATGCTAACATGCTACGCTAATCGATGCTAACATGCTATTTACCTTCCGGTGCTAAAGCAGACATGGCACAGAGATGTATGGATAACCTGTAGATGCATTTGCAACTATATTACGTTTCCTTCCACCCACATTTAATGCGAAACAAACACTTACCAATCGACGGATTTAAGTTGCTCCAGTGTCACAAGATGCGAAAGTCCTGATTGTTTGGTCCGCACATTTTACCGGTGATGCTAACGCAGCTATTCGGCCATGCTATGGCTATGAATAGCGTCAGTAGCTATTCGCTCAATAGCTTCAGTTTCTTCTTCAATACTTTCATACTTCAACCATCTGTTTCAATACATGCGTAATCTGTTGAATCGCTTAAGTCGCTGAAATCCGAGTTTGAATCCGAGCTAATGTCGCTATATCTTGCTGTGGTGTTCCCATTGTTTGTTTACATTGGCAGCACTGTGTGACGTCACAGGGAAGTGGCCAGTGTCTTCGCAGAGAGCGAAAATAAGGCACTTTAAAGCTTTATTTAGGGATATTCCGAGACCGGTAAAATTTTGAAAAAAACTTCAAAAAATACAACAAGCCACTGGGAACTGATTTTTATTGTTTTTAACCACTTTGAAATTGTGATAATGTTCCCCTTTAAGCGATTCAACAGATTACGCATGTATTGAAACAGATGTTCGGAGTATGGAGGCAGATAGCGAAAACAAAATTGAAGAAGAAATTGAAGCTATTGAGCGAATAGCTATTGACGCTATTCGGCCATAGCATGGGTGTACCTAATGAAGTGGCCCATAGCATGGCTGCCTTATTAGCATCGCCGGTAAAATATGCGGACCAAACGATCAGGACTTTCGCATCTTGAGACACTGGAGCAACTTAAATCCGTCGATTGGTAAGTGTTTGTTTCGCATTAAATGTGGGTATTTAGTTTCAAATGTACATACAGCTAGCGTGAATAGCATGTTAGCATCGATTAGCGTTGCATGTTAGCATCTAATAGCTGGCAGTCATGCCGCGACCAAATTAGTCTGATTAGCATGTAAGTCAACAACATCAACAAAACTCACCTTTGTGATTTCGTTGACTTAATCGTTCCAAATGCATCTGCAGGTTATCCATACATCTCTCTGCCATGTCTGTCGTAGCATCGCCGGCAGACACTCTGGGACATTCAATGGGGGTCTGGCGGCAGATTTCTTGCCATTGGTGCAACTTGAATCCCTCCCTGTTAGTGTTGTTACACCCTCCGACAACACACCGACGAGAATGATGTCTCCAAGGTTCCGAAAAATAGTCGAAAATAACAGAGCTGAAAACTGGTGCTTGTAATGTGAAAATGAATATGGCGGGTGTATTACCTCAGTGACGTCACGTTCTGACGTCATCTCTAAAAGATCGATAAACAGAAAGGTGTTTAATTTGCCAAAATTCACCCATTTAGAGTTCGGAAATCGGTTAAAAAAGTACATGGTCTTTTTTCTGCAACATCAAGGTATATATTGACGCTTGCATAGGTCTGGTGATAATGTTCCCCTTTAAAGCATCTCTTCCTGAGGGCGTTTCCGTGTTTTAACTTCACTTTTAACATTAGTTTTTAAGCCAAAACTGTCAGAGTTATTTGTTGATGTCGAACCCCGAGATGCAGAGATGGAGGCAGCCATGGTATATGAAAACCTGATTTAATCAAAACTACACAAGGACAAACAAAAAGTACGCACGTGGGCGGAATAACAAACTAAGAGAGATAGCACTGGGAGCTAGAAAAACAAAAAGGAACTTTAGCATGGAAGCTAGAGGATAACAAACAGAAAAACTGGAAATAGTTAGTGGCTAACAAAAACAGCTTACCGCTACGACGACCAGGACAAGATGTAGCACGACAGGTAGTAGCTGAAATGATGCCAGACACGACAGGTAGCAAAGACACAAGAGTGACATGAGGCAACGACAATACAATGATCCAGCCCTGACTGGAGGAACAAAGCAGGTAAAATAGGAGCTGGCTGATCGACATCAGGTGTGACCAGATGCCAATCAGCCGCAGCTGAGTGAAAACAGGACACAGGGAGACAAACAGGAAGCCGAACCAAAATAAGAGCACTGGACAGGAACTAAGGACAGGAAATGCTAAACACAGAGGAAACAAACAAATGCAGAGGAAAAAACTAAAAAATAGACAAACTGACAGGGGAAAGCCTGACTAAAATGCGTCCGTTCTACCTGCGTCTGTCTACGCACCGTGTCTGTTTGTAAGTACTCTGTGATTGTGCGCTGCCGAACATGCTACTCTGCTGGTAAAACCAACAATGTCATGAAACAAAAATGAAATAAAAAATATGGGGAACTGGTATTTTATGGATGCCGTAAAAACTTAGGATATATATATATGTATATATATATATATATATATATATATATATATATATATATATATATATATATATATATACATATATATATACATATATACAGTGGGGCAAAAAAGTATTTAGTCAGCCACCGATTGTGCAAGTTCTCCCACTTAAAATGATGACAGAGGTCTGTAATTTTCATCATAGGTACACTTCAACTGTGAGAGACAGAATGTGGAAAAAAAATCCAGGAATTCACATTGTAAGAATTTTTAAAAAATGTGTTTGTAAATTATGGTGGAAAATAAGTATTTGGTCAACCATTCAAAGCTCTCACTGATGGAAGGAGGTTTTGGCTCAAAATCTCACGATACATGGCCCCATTCATTCTTTCCTTAACACGGATCAATCCTGTTCCTTTAGCAGAAAAACAGCCCCAAAGCATGATGTTTCCACCCCCATGCTTCACAGTAGGTGTGGTGTTCTTGGGAAGCAACTCAGTATTCTTCTTCCTCCAAACACGACGAGTTGAGTTTATACCAAAAAGTCTATTTTGGTTTCATCTGACCACATGACATTCTCCCAATCCTCTGCTGTATCACCCATGTATCCATTTTGGTATAAACTCAACTCGTCGTGTTTGGAGGAAGAAGAATACTGAGTTGCATCCCAAGAACACCATAACTACTGTAAAGCATGGGGGTGGAAACATCATGCTTTGAGGCTGTTTTTCTGCTAAGGGGACAGGACGATTGATCCGTGTTAAGGAAAGAATGAATGGGGCCATGTATCGTGAGGTTTT
Organism: Nerophis ophidion; assembly: GCF_033978795.1. Lineage (NCBI taxonomy): Eukaryota > Metazoa > Chordata > Actinopteri > Syngnathiformes > Syngnathidae > Nerophis > Nerophis ophidion. The sequence goes on along the minus strand of NC_084634.1, from coordinate 13,164,441 downwards.
GAGCCAAAACCTCCTTCCATCAGTGAGAGCTTTGAATGGTTGACCAAATACTTATTTTCCACCATAATTTACAAATAAATTCTTTAAAATTCCTACAATGTGAATTCCTGGATTTTTTTTTCACATTCTGTCTCTCACAGTTGAAGTGTACCTATGATGAAAATTACAGACTTCTGTCATCATTTTAAGTGGGAGAACTTGCACAATCGGTGGCTGACTAAATACTTTTTTGCCCCACTGTATATATATATATATATTTATATAAACAGAATTTACTCATACGACCCAATCCACACAACCTTCCCCCACCAACGGCGCAAATGAAAAAGTCAACCGCCTTATAAAACATGTCCGAGCACCACACACAATTTAAAATTAATACATTTATGTACATAAATATTTAACATTCTGACTATTTTTGTCCCAAAGCATCCCAGCTCGGCGTTGATACAAAAAAACAAAGAAGTGGGGACGGATCATATTGTTTCCAGGTCTCACGTAACCATGTGCGGGCGACGGACAAATAAAGCATGCGAGAAGACAGACACCGGTCTAAAAGCCTCGGACCATCCCTGAGTCATGTTTCAGCGGGTCTTAATGCGCACCAGATGCCCGAGCTGGGGAAAACATCCCCTGCATGCATCACCGCCGCACTAAAGAACACTCAGCCGCCATAAGATAATTGATTTCCGAGTTGTTTTTGTTTCTTTGATTTCCGCACCGGGCTTTGATCAAAAACCTCTTTCACTCGCCCGCCTGTTACTGGCGCGGATGTGAAGAACAAGGGAAATGTATGCAGAAATCTCGACTGTCGCGCCCTTTCTTGTGATGTGGTGTTTTCAAACAGATGCCCCCGTCTCCCGACAAGAACGTGTCCTTGCGCCAACACAAACGTAAAATGTTTTAATGAAACAATCTGCTGTCGGGTTTAAGAGGCCAGACTGTACTTTGCATGTATTGTACTTTTTATGGTCTGGGGGGTGATCCAAATCCTCCTTGGAGGTCTTTAATTGAAGTACAGTAGATCCCCATTTATTAACTCTCAGGCCCTGAGGTGACCTGCTGCAAAATTTGTGAAAAACGTTAGCATGTTAGCATGCTAATGTTACCATGTTATCAGCTGTCATGCGTCAAGTATCACTTTATATGACCCAGAGATAAAAGGCTGCAAAATTAGCAAAAAAAATCTTAGCATGTTAGCATTAGCATTTTACATGCTAACAGCTGTTGTTTGTCAAGTAGCAGGTTATATGACCCTAAGGCGAACGGCTGCAAAATTAGCAAAAAAATTCAGCGTGTTAGCATGCTAATGCTACCATGCTAACAGCTCCCATGTGAAAAGTAGAAAGTTTGATGACCCTGAGGTGAACAGCTGCAAATTAGTGAAAAATGTTAGCATGTAAGCATGCTAATGTTACCATGTTATCAGCTGTCATGCGTCAAGTATCACTTTATATGACCCAGAGATAAAAGGCTGCAAAATTAGCCAAAAAATCTTAGCATGTTAGCATCAGCATTTTACATGCTAACAGCTGTTGTTTGTCAAGTAGCAGGTTATATGACCCTAAGGCGAACGGCTGCAAAATTAGCAAAAAAAATTAGCGTGTTAGCATGCTAATGCCACCATGCTAACAGCTCCCATGTGTAAAGTAGCAAGTTTGATGACCCTGAGGTGAACAGCTGCAAATTAGTGAAACATGTTAGCATGTAAGCATGCTAATGTTAACATGTTATCAGCTGTCATGCGTCAAGTATCATTTTATATGACCCAGAGATAAAAGGCTGCAAAATTAGCAAAAAAATCTTAGCATGTTAGCATTAGCATTTTACATGCTAACAGCTGTTGTTTGTCAAGTAGTAGGTTATATGACCCTAAGGCGAACGGCTGCAAAATTAGCAAAAAAAAATTGCGTGTTAGCATGCAATTAACCACCATGCTAACAGCTCCCATGTGAAAAGTAGCAAGTTTGATGACCCTGAGGTGAACAGCTGCAAATTTGTGAAAAATGTTAGCATGTAAACATGCTAATGTTACCGCGTTATCAGCTGTCATGCGTCAAGTATCACTTTATATGACCCAGAGATAAAAGGCTGCAAAATTAGCAAAAAAATCTTAGCATGTTAGCATTAGCATTTTACATGCTAACAGCTGTTGTTTGTCAAGTAGCAGGTTATATGACCCTAAAGCGAACGGCTACAAAATTAGCAAAAAAATTCAGCGTGTTAGCATGCTAATGCTACCATGCTAACAGCTCCCATGTGAAAAGTAGCAAGTTTTATGACCCTGAGGTGAACAGCTGCAAATTAGTGAAAAATGTTAGCATGTAAGCATGCTAATGTTACCATGTTATCAGCTGTCATGCGTCAAGTATCACTTTATATGACCCAGAGATAAAAGGCTGCAAAATTAGCAAAAAAATCTTAGCATGTTAGTTTTAGCATTTTACATGCTAACAGCTGTCGTTTGTCAAGTAGCAGGTTATATGACCCTAAGGCGAACGGCTGCAAAATTAGCAAAAAAAATAGCGTGTTAGCATGCTAATGCCACCATGCTAACAGCTCCCATGTATAAAGTAGCAAGTTTTATGACCCTTGAGATGAACAGCTGCAAATTTAGCAACATATGTTAGCAAGTCAGCATGTTAATATTACCATGCTAACAGCTGCCGTGTGTCAAGTAGCAAGTTATATGACCCTGAGGTGAACGGCTACAAAATTAGCAAAAAAAATTAGCGTGTTAGCATGCGAATTCTACCATGCTAACAGCTCCCATGTGTAAAGTAGCAAGTTTTATGACCCTGAGGTGAACAGCTGCAAAATTAGCAAAAAATGTTAGCATGTTACTGCTACCATGCTAACAGCTGCCACATGTAAAGTAGTAAGTTATTTGACCCTGAGGTGAACGGCTGCAAATTTAGCAAAAAATTTCAGCAAAGTTAGCATGTTAATGTTACCATGGTAACAGCTGCCATGTGTAAAGTAGCAAGTAATATGACCCTGAGGTGAACAGCTGCAAAATTAGCAAAAAATGTTATTGCGTTAGCATGCTAATGTTACCATGCTAACAGATGCCATGTGTAAAGTAGCAAGTTATATGACCCTGAGGTGAACGGCTGCAAAAATAGCAAAACATGTTAGCATGTTAGCATGCTAATGCTAACATGCTAACAGCTGCCATGTTTAAAGTAGCAAGTTTTATGACCTTGAGGTGAACAGCTGCAAATTTAGCAAAATATGTTAGCAAGTTAGCATGTTAATGTTACCATGATAACAGCTGCTGTTTGTCAAGTAGCAGGTTATAAGAACCTAAGGTGATCGGCTACAAAATTTGCAAAAAATGTTAGCGTGTTAGCATGCTAATGCTACCATGTTAAAAGCTGCCATGTGTGAAGTAACAAGTTATTAGACCCTGAGGTGAACAGCTGCAAATTTAGCAAAATATGTAAGCAAGTTAGCATGTTAATGTTAACATGTCAGCTGTGATGCGGTAAGTATTATGTTATATGACCCTGAGATGAACGGCTGCAAATTTAGCAAAAAATGTTAGCAAGTTACCAGGCTAATGTCACCATGCTATTATCCGTCATGCATCAAGTATTATGGTATATGACCCTGAAGTGAACAGCTGCAAAATTTGCAAAACATGTTAGCAAGTTAGCATGCTTATGTTAGCATGTTTACAGCTGTCATGCGTCAAGTAGCAAGTTATATGACCCTGAGGTGAACAGCTGTAAATTTAGCAAAAAAATGTTAGCATGTTAGCATGCTAATTTTACCATGCTAACAGCTGCCCTGTGTAAAGTAGCAAGTTATGTGACCCTGAGGTGAACAGCTGCAAATTTAGTAAAAAATGTTAGCAAGTTAGCATAATAATGCTAACATGCTAACAGCTGCCATGTGTCAAATAGCAAGTTATATGACCCTGAGGTGAACGGTTGCTAAATTAGCAGTTAAATGTTAGCATTTTCGCAAATGCTAATATTACCATGCTATCAGCTGTCCTGTGTCAAGTATTACTTATTATGACCCTGAGGTGGACGGCTGCTAAATAAGCAAATACATGTTAGCATGTTACCATGCTAATGTTACCATGCTATCATCTATCATGCATCAAGTATTACGTTACATGACCCGAGAAAAACAGCTACAAAATTAGCAAAAAATGTAAACAAGTTAGCATGCTAATGTTAGCATGTCAATGTTACCATGCTAACAGCTGTCATGTGTCAAGTAGCAAGTTATATGACTCTGAGGTGAATGGCTGCAAAATTAGCAAAACATTTTAGCAAGTTAGCATACTAATGTTACCATGTTAACAGTTGTCATGCCTCAAGTAGCAAGTTATGTGACCCTGAAGTAAACGGTTGCTAACTTAGCAATTAAATGTTAGCATTTTCGTAAATGCTAATGTTACCATGCTATCAGCTGTCATGTGTCAAGTATTACTTAATAAGACCCTGAGGTGGACGGCTGCTAAATAAGCAAATAAATGTTAGCATGTTACCATGCTAATTTAACCATGCTATCATCTGTCATGCATCAAGTATTACGTTACATGACCCTGAGATAAACAGCTACAAAATTAGCAACAAATGTAAACATGTTAGCATGCTAATGTTAGCGTGTCAATGTTACCATGCAAACAGCTGTCATGGGTCAAGTAGCAAGTTATATGACTCTGAGGTGAATGGCTGCAAAATTAGCAAAAACATTTTAGCAAGTTAGCATACTAATATTACCATGCTAACAGTTGTCATGCGTCAAGTAGCAAGTTATATGACCCTGAGGTGAACGGTTGCTAAACTAGCAAATAAATGTTAGCATTTTTGCATGCTAATGTTACCATGCTATCAGCTGTCATCTGTCAAGTATTACTTAATATGACCCTGAGGTGAACGGCTGAAAAAGAAGCAAAAAAATGTTAGCATGTTATCATGCTAATGTTGCCATGCTATTATTTGTCATTCGCCAACTAACACGTTAAACGACCCTGAGGTGAACGGCGGTAAAATTAGCAAAAAATGTTAGAATGTTAGCATGCTATTGCTACCATGCTAACAGATGTTAAGCATGAAGTAGAAAGTTATGTGACCCTCAGGTGAACAGCTGCCAAATTAGCTAAAAAAAATTAAAAAAAAAATCATATTAGTGTGCAAATGTTCCCATGCTAACAGCTATAATGTGTCAAATACCAAGTTATACGACCCCAGGGTGAACAGCTTCAAAATTAGCTAAAAAGAAAGTTAAATGTTAGCATGCTAATGTTACATTTGTTTGGATTCTTCATCACTCCAAGCAACGTTTGTAAGTTTTACAATATAACTAAATCAATTCTTACTTGCCTCATGTATTAATTTTCATGCATGTTTGCATTAGCATGAGCTAATGTGCTAACCCGTTCACGAGTGTCTGTCTAAGTATTATTAACTTACAACACAATTCTTTTGTATTGTTTTAGTTTCACAAATTTCTCAGTAAATTCACCAAATGTCAGTGTGGTGTTATTGAGTCAATTAGAGAGCTGACATCTGTTTTGTTTGATCAGCCGTTTTACTGCCCTGTTACAGACACCGTTTGGAAACAAAGTATGTAAAAAAACATGTACAAAATACTTCTCATTACACAACGTCTATATCTGGGACTGATAGTCAGGTGCGGCTTATATATGGAACAATTATTATTTTTCACCTATAATTTAGGTGTTGCACCTCATATACCGGTGAGCTCTATAGTACAGCAAACACGGTAGAAGTAGCAACCCAACAGTAGAATAACAACAGTTTTGGCTCTTTAAAACAGTACAAAGGTTGGGGGGGTGTGGCCTAAAAGGGATGGCGAGGTCATGTGAAAGTGGAATGCTGTTGGCCTGGATTCTCGCCTCCGGCCATTTTCAGTGATGAAAGTTTATTTGTCTTCGGGAGAAAACTGTATGCCACCTGGGAGAGATAACTCTCTTCTCCATGAATATAGTTGAGAGGATTTTGGAATGATTTTTTGAAAATAAGTGGAGCAGGGATGACTGTGTGATGAATCTTGCACCTGATCCAGAACTAATAAGCCAATGATGTCATTAAATATTAATAGTGTGCCAGGGCTATAAAGTACATTAAATATTATTTGAGATACAAGAGCTGTCAAGAGTATTAACACTAGTTGTTTTTCTCAGTATCGTCAGTAGTGAATACTCTTGATTAACTTCAGATCGATCTGACAATATACAATTTATATATATATATATTTATTTTACTGTAAAAAAAGAGAACCCTGTTCTTTTTTGGCATATATATGTATATATATATATATATATATATATATATATATATATATATATATATATATATATATATATATATACATGTATGTATGTATATGAATGCATACATTTGTTTTGATTATATATGTATTTTTATTCATGTTTTTTGTTTGTTTTGTACCATTTCTTAAATAAAATACAAAGTTCAACGTAGTTTATTTTTTTATGGCGAACAAAATATGTAATATTTTACTCCCAAAAAATTCCTATACGTACATGTTATGTGAAGTAATTGGAAATCTTAAAAATGTCAAGAATTTATAACTTTGTTTGTATATATATATATATATATATATATATATATATATATATATATATATATATATATATATATATATATACATACATATATATAATATATGTGTGTATGTATATATGTACATGTATATATGTGTATTTGTATATATATATATATATATATATAAACATAAATATATATATATATACATATATATATAAATGCATATTTATATATATATGTATATATATGTATATATATATGTATATATATATATATATATATATATATATATATATATATATATATATATATATATATATATATATATATATATATATACACATATATACATATATATACATATATATATGAATGCATATATTTGTTTTGATTATATATGTATTTTTAATCATGTTTTTTGTTTGTTTTATACCATTTCTTACATAAAATACATAGTTCAACGTCGTTTATTTTTTTATGGCAAACAAAATATGTAATATTTTCCTCCCCAATTTTTTTTAATCGAACATGTTATATGAAGTAATTGGAAATCTTAAAAATGTCAAGAATTTATAACATTGTTTATATATATATATATATATATATGTATATATATATATATATATATATATGTATATATATATATATATATATATATATATATATATATATATATATATATATATATATATGTATAACATTGTGTGTACAATGCTAACAGCTGTCAAGCGTCAACTAGCAAATTATTTGACCTTGAGGTGAACGGCTGCAAAAGGAGCAAAAAACTGTTTGCAAGTTAGCATGCTAATGTTACCATAATAACAACTTTGGGGGGGTGTTGAAATCGCCACGCAAAATCACTAATGCTTATCAATAGCATCTTTAAACCAAAGCTGATGTATGCTAAAATCAAGCTGGCACATTTGGACCCGCTAGCAGGGTCCAAGACGATGACTTCTGTTTTGTTGGATCAGCCGTTTTACTGCCGTGTTCCAGACACCGTTTGGAAACAATTAAGGTATGTAAATAAACATTTACAGAATATTCCAGTGTAAATAACTCGTTTCATAATGTATATATCTGTCTTATATATGGAAAAACATGTTTTTATTTTCACTTTATAATTTGGAAAATACATCAGTTAATTCAGAAGTACATGAGTTCAGTTTATTGATGCAGTATCGAGACATTAATAAGTATCCCAGGTATGGTTCCAACCCGACATGCTAACTGAGTGCGACAGAAATGAATAACCGCATGTATAGCACCACATAATAAACAAAATAAAATAATGTCCCTCATGAAGACAATTTCATTTCCCGATATTACGCTGAGACTAAGGAAGTTTAATAAAGACACAAGCTTAAGCAATAAGAGGAAGTTCGGCGGCAGTTGCATAATGCCTTTGTGGCGTTTCAGTTGGAAAGTGAAACTGCTCTATCGGGCTGTTTGGGTTTCGCAACAACCACCAAAAAATCATGACGTCACGACGTCTGCGGACGGAAGGGGTCAGGCGGAGGTGACAAGGACAGCCAGGCGTGGCGGATTAACAGCAAGAAGGCCCAAAACTAATATGTGTTATGTTAAGACCGATAAAAAGTGACTTTGGATGATCGCGATGGAAATCAGACCCCGAATCAAGTGTGAAAGAGCGAGGAATAACCTGCGAGTTTAGTGCGAAATCTGACTCCAATCAAATTTCCGAGTTTGGCCTGAACGGGATTAGTGACTCTGCTTTACATGGCTGGTGGAACATAAGCAGGAACACATGGCGCTGATGTCATGGCTGCCGTACACAAGTACACGGCAAATATTTCTACGCGAGTATTTTGTGTTTTCACCGGGTGTTACTTCGGAAAAATACTGTCGCCAAAATCACGTATTTGAGAGCATTATCATGTTTAGTAGCGACTAATAAAGACGTACATTTGCTGACTTTTCCTACGCTTTGAACCCTGTGGCTTATAGAACGGCGCAGCAGTAGTGTGTAGCTTACCGTTTTGTTTTTTTGTTGCGCCCCAAAAAGTGCTAATACTGTAAGTATTGTACTTATATAACGCACCGGCTGTTTGACTTTAACGTGTAGTTGTAGTTTCCGTTAACAACAAAGCTTACTCTAAGATGGCGACAAGTATTAAAAGTCATGATTTTTAGGTTTGATCAAACAAAATTATCAGAAGTGTAGGCATAAAGACAATAGCATGAGAACATAGGAGGAGTTAGCATACATCTAAGATGGTGCCATGTATCAGAAATTTTGATTTTTTTTTGGGTTTGAACATACAAAGTTAGCATGCTAATACAGCATTAGCTAGCTTACTTCTAAGACGGTACGTGCCAGGTATCATGGTAATGTTACCATGCTAATAGCTGTCGTGTGTCAAGTAGCAAATTATATGACCCTGAGGTGAACGGCTGCAAAATGAGCAAAAAAATAATGCTAGCAATTTAGCATGCTAATTTTGACGTGCTAACAGCTGTCGTGTGTCAAGTAGTAAGTTACACGATCCTGAGGTGGAGGGCTGCAAAATTAGCAAAACAAATTTAGCATGGTAGCATGCTAATGTTACCATACTGTCATCTGTCATTCGTTTTGTATTATGTTTTATGACCATGAAGTGAACGGCTGCAAAACTGGCAAAACATTTTGGCATGTTAGCATGTTAATGTTACCATGATAACAGCTGTTGTTTGTCAAGTAGCAAGTTATATGACCCTGAGGTGAACGGCTGCAAAATTAACAAAGGATGTTAGCATGCATATTGCTACCGTGCTATCAGCTATCATGTGTCAAATAACGCTATATGACCCTGAGGGGAACTGTTGCTAAATTAGCAAATAAATGTTAGCATTTTAGCAGGCTAATGTTACCATGCTATCGTCTGTCATGCGTCAAGTAATACGTTGTATGACCCTGAGATGAACGGCAGCAAAATTAGCAAAAACCTTTAGCAAGTTAGCATGCTAATGCTAGCATGCTAAAAATGTTGGGGGTGTTGAACTCGCCATGCAAAATCACTAATGCTAATCAATAGCATGTCAAAACCAAAGGCAATGTATGTTAGCATCAAGCTAGCGCATTTTTTTGGACAAGTGCTAATCTCGGAGCCTTTTGGAGCGGTTTTCTTTGTTGGCATTAAAAAATTGCGACATTACCAAGCGGTAGGTTGGTTGAATCCGCTCTCAGTGCTGCTGGAGTGATTGCCCAGTGCCAAAGGGCGAGGAGACTGCACACGCAACCCAAGTAAAATGGCACCGATGGATTTTATGTGAATCGGACTAGCGGGATTCATCTGGTTCCAAAAAAATCATCGTCAGGTTCGGTAAGGCTCCACTTTTCTAGAAAATGCGCTAGCATGTTGCTAATATACATTGGCTCTGCTATCGACATGCTACTGGTTAGCATTAGCGGTTTTACGTAGCGATTTCAACACCTCCAAATGTGTTGATAAAAACTTCAACTAATGCGCACGTTACAGTCAAACAGCTGGTGTGTCATAAGTACATGTAGAGCTTGCCCTCTAGTGGGTTCTTTGGACCACCCCACACTGCCAGGAGAGCCCGGAATTCTGGGTATAACACTGTTTTATTTTCCCCAAATCTTTGCAAAGTCTTTCGCTCTTCAGCAAAATATCTTTTCTGCGTCTGTCTCTCAGCAGCACCTCCATCTCCAACTACTCGTCTCATCACGGCTGCTGCTAATAAAGGCGACAGGTGATTAGATAACAAGGTCCATGTCGGCCATCTACGCACCCGTCGCTGTCTTCGAGGCCGGTACTTACACAACTGTTTCGCGGCAGACCCGCAGGCCACACCCCCCCTCCACATTACACTACTTGATGTATTCACACTTTTTAGGGCACAACAAAATACTCCACTAAAAAGACTGAACCGACTAACCAACACACCAGCATTAGCATGTTTAGTAGCGATGAATGAAGACAAATATTTGCTGACTATGCGCAATACATTTGTTTGAACCAGCAGTTGATTGGCCTTCAGTGTTGGATGACGTTGTACCACCGTATTGTCCGCTACTTTTCCTACGCTTTGAACCCTGCGGCTTATACATTGATGCGGCTAATCTATGGAATTTTCTTTGCTAACTGCCATCGGGGCTCTTTGATTATGTGGAAATATCTCATTTCGCAAAGTTGTGGCTTTTAGTCGGATGCCGCATATGTAAATATATCGTAGTTTCCAGACTATAGGGCACACTGGTATAAAGGTCACACACACTAAATTTTAAAAGAAATAAATAGTCACACCGGATAATAAGCCACATATATATATATATATATATATATATATATATATATATATATATATATATATATTGTGAAAGGAGTTATTTACACATGAATATTTTGTAAATGTTTATTTACATACCATAAATGTTTCCAAACGGCGTCTTTAACAAGGCAGTAAACCAGCTGATCAGACAAAACAGAAGTCATCGTATTGGACCCACTAGCTGCGGATGTTAGCTGTCCAATCAGCTAAACTGACTCCATAACTCCACGGTAACGTTTTGGTGAATTTACTGAGGAATTTGTGAAACTGAACCAATACAAAGAGAATGCCATTGTTTAGTTAATAATGATACACAGCAGTAAAACGGCTGATTAAACAAAACATAAGTCATCGTCATGGACCCGCTAGCTGCGCATGCTAGCTCTCCAATCAGCTAAACAAACTCAAAAACTCCACGGTGACATTTTGGTGAATTTACTGAGGAATTTGGGAAAGTTAAACAATACAAGAATATTGCCATTGTAATTTAATAAGGTTACAAGGCAGTGAAACGGCTGATTAGACAAAACAGAATTCATCGTCATGGACCCATTAACTGCGCATGCTCGCTCTCCAATCAGCTAAACAGACTCAAAAACTCCACGGTGACATTTTGAGGAATTTACTGAGGAATTTGGGAAAGTTAAACAATACAAAATATTGCCATTGTAATTTAATAATGTTACAAGGCAGTAAAACGGCTGATTAGACAAAACAGAATTCATCATCATGGACCCATTAACTGCGCATGCTCGCTCTCAAATCAGCTAAACAGACTCAAAAACTCCACGGCGACGTTTTGATGAATTTACTGAAGAATTTGTGAAACTGAAACAATACAAAGAGAATGCCATTGTTTAGTTAATAATGATACACAGCAGTAAAACGGCTGATTAAACAAAACATAAGTCATCGTCATGGACCCGCTAGCTGCGCATGCTCGCTCTCCAATCAGCTAAACAGACTCAAAAACTCCACGGTGACATTTTGAGGAATTTACTGAGGAATTTGGGAAAGTTAAACAATACAAAATATTGCCATTGTAATTTAATAATGTTACAAGGCAGTAAAACGGCTGATTAGACAAAACAGAATTCATCATCATGGACCCATTAACTGCGCATGCTCGCTCTCCAATCAGCTAAACAGACTCAAAAACTCCACGGCGACGTTTTGATGAATTTACTGAAGAATTTGTGAAACTGAAACAATACCAAAAAGAATGCCATTGAAAGTTAATAATGATACAAGGCAGTAAAACGGCTGATTAGACAAAACAGAAGTCATCGTCATGGACCCACTAGCTGCATTTTGCTGAATTTACTGTGGAATTTGGGGAATTTAAACAATACAAAAATAATGCTGTTGTAAGTCAGTAATACTAACGCAGTCACATGTTAGCATACTGGCTAATGCCGTTGACGCTAGCTTGCTAACACGTACAAATAGGTGTGAAAACACGCCCACAGACATCACACATGGGACGGTTTGGTAAATAAGAATTGTTTTAGTTATATTGTAAAACGTGGAGCGATGAATGAAGACTACAGGCGAGTAAAAACGCTATGGATGGTTAGAGGACGCAATGGCACTTGTAGTTCCGGTTCAAAGCGTGTCCAACAGATGGCATTGCATCACAAATAATAATATTATTTGAATGTGTTTTATGAAGAAAGAAGTGAAGAAAAATCCATAAATGGGCCAAACCGCATAGGAAAAATTTGATCGATGTTGAATATATTATAATCTTTTTTTTAAATTTAAATTGTATTATATTTTCATTAGTTTCCGTACAATTCAAAATCAATAAAAAGCAATGCATTAATAACATTTTGTGGGAAAAAAAAGTCTGCTCAGGGCCCCCCGGTTTATCCAGGTGCGGGCCCCCGGTCTGCGGTGCATAAAAAGACACGTCGAAAAGTGCGAGTGCTGAGCTCGGCACTTCTGGTCTGCCCGTGGGACACCCGAGTCGAGGAATTGGACGTAAACATACTTCACTTGCACCGCTGCCGCCACATGAAAGACGTCCGCGCGTATTTAATCTCTCGCGGTCTCCCAGGCTTCTCCCGCTTTTGATGTGAACGTGCGAGGGGACACGTCTTCAATCTTCTTCTAATCCGCCGCGCTTCTATTTTCGGGTCGCACTCTGGAAACGACTCGCGCGGAATCCGAGGGGAACGCTCTGCCCCGCCTGATGAGTCCGGAAAAAGACAGAGATGATGCGGTATTATCTGCTCACGGAACGGCGGTTGTTCGAACACAGTTAGTCGCAGGGTTCTCACGAGAATTGTCTTATTTTACATCTTGTTTTATCATCACATTTCTGAGTCTCAATTACAGTTGCAAGTCCAAGATGTTAAACGGCAGTAATATATAACTTATGGTGTTTTTATTTTATTTTTGTTGCGCCCCAAACAGTGTTAATACTGTAAGTATTGAACTTATTTTACGCACTAGCTGTTTGATTGAAACGTGAACGTTAACAACAAAGCTTACTTCTAAAATGGCGACAAGTATTTCAAGTCATGATTTTTAGGTTTGGACAAACAAAAATAATCAAAAGTGCAAGCATAAAGACGTTAGCATGAGAACATAGGAGAAGTTAGCATATATCTGAGATAGAGCCAAGTTTCAAAAAATTTGATTTTTTTTTGGTTTGAACACACAAAGCCAGCATGCTAATATAGCATTAGCTAGCTTACTTTGAAGATGTTTCGTGCCAAGTATCATGCTAATGTGTCAAGTAGCAAGTTACATGACCCTCAGGTGAATGGCTGCAAAATTAACAAACAATGTTAGCATGTTAGCATGCTAATAATAGCATTCTAACATCAGTCGTGTGTCAAACCATATATATATATATATATATATATATATATATGTATATATATATATATATATATATATATATATATATATATATATATATATGTATATATATATATATATATATATATATATATATATATATATATAGAGAGAGAGAGAGAGAGAGCGACAGAGAGTGGGTGATGGATAGATGGATGGATGGATGGATGGATGGATGGATGGACGGATGGATAGATGGATTGATGGATGGATAGATGAATGTATATATATATATATATATATATATACATATATATGTATATATATATATATATATATATATATATGTATATATATATATATATATATATATATATATATATATATATATATATATATATATATATATATATGTATATATATATGTATATATATATGTATATATATATATATATATATATATATATATATATATATATATATATATATATATATATATATATATATATATATATATATATATATATACATATATATATATATATATATACATATATATATATATATATATACATATATATGTATATATATATATATGCATTCATCTATCCATCCATCAATCCATCCATCCATCCGTCCATCCATCCATCCATCCATCCATCCATCTATCCATCACCCACTCTCTGTCGCTCTCTCTCTCTCTCTCTCTCTCTCTCTGTCTCTCTCTCTCTCTTTCTCTCTCTCTCTATTTATCACCCATCCATCCCTCCCCCTATCTCTCTCTCTCTCTGTCTCTCTCTCTCTGTCTACCTCTCTCTCTCTATCTCTCTCTCTCTCTCCCTATCTATCTATTCCTCTCTCTCTCTCTCTCTCTCTCTCTCTCTCTCCCTATATATATTTCTCTTGATCTTTCTCTATCTATCTATCTATCTATCTATCTATCTATCTATCTATCTATCTATCTATCTATCTATCTATCTATCTATCTATCTATCTATCTATATATTTATCTATCTATCTATCTATCTATCTATCTATCTATCTATCTATCTATCTATCTATCTATCTATCTATCTATCTATCTATCTATCTATCTATCTATCTATCTATCTATCTATCTATATATTTATCTATCTATCTATCTATCTATCTATCTATCTATGTATCCATCCATCCATCTATCCCCTCCCTCTCTCTCTGTGTCTTTCTAGCCATCTCTCTCTCTTTCTCTCTCGTTCTATCTCTCTCCCTCTCTGTGGCTCTCTCTCACTATCTATCTATCTATCTATCTATCTATCTATCTATCTATCTATCTATCTATCTATCTATCTATCTATCTATCTATCCATCTATCTGTTCGTCCATCCATCCATCCATCCATCCATCCATCGATCTATCTATCCTCCCTCTCTGTCGCTCTCTCTCTCTCTCTTTCTCTGTCTCTTTCTCTCTCTCTCTCTCGCTCTCTCTGGCTCTTTCTCTCTCTCTGGCTCTCTTTATCTATTTATCATCCATCCATCCCTCCGCCTATCCATCTATCTATCTATCTATCTATCTATCTATCTATCTATCTATCTATCTATCTATCTATCTATCTATCTATCTATCTATCTATCCATCCATCCATCCATCCGTCTATCATCTATCTATCTATCTATCTATCTATCTATCTATCTATCTATCTATCTATCTATCTATCTATCTATCTATCTATCTATCTATCTATCTATCTATCTATCTATCCATCTATATATCCCTCCCTGTCTCTCTGTGTCTCTCTATCCATCCCTCTCTCTCTCTCTATCTCTCTCTCTGTGGTTCTCTCTCGCTATCTGTCTATCTATCTATCTATCTATCTATCTATCCCTCCATCCTTCCATCATCCATCCATCCATTTCTACCGTTTATTCCCAATTGGGGCCGCGGGGGGCGCTGGTGCCTAGCTCAGCTACAATCGGGCGGAAGGTCATCAATTTATATATTTATAAATGTCTATCCATCTATCTATGATATTACAGTAAGATTGCACAATAGCAAGTAAAGTAAGGGAACATGTCACACTTAAGAACAAACAAGTCGCCCTTAGAGCGCTCTGGAACACTCTTACATTGTCTTCTTACCTACGAAAAAATCCCAGCTAAGTAAACATAGGTGAATACAAAAATCTCTTAAAAACTTTTTAAGCGGGCCCGAGAACAACATTTGTTTTTAAGAACGGTTGCTGACTGGGGCCCAATGTCTTTTAGGTTCAAAGGACTAACATGAGCACAAGTGCTAACAGTAAACTTTGTTATGCTAAACATAGGACTAGTCAGCACATTTCTATAATGGCGCCAAGTGTCAAAATTGAAGATTTTCTGGTTTAAAAGTACAAAATTAACAAAAGTCCCCGAAAAAAATATGTTAGCACAATCGAAAGCAATGTTTTTTTTAGGTTAGGAGCAGTAAAGTTAGCAAAAGTGCTGCCAGCAGTGCAGAGGCAGCAGAATTCCTGCTGCTGCTTTTCAAACAAACACATCATTCAGTGGTTCCGACGAGTGTTCTTTTTCCTGGAAGATGATACCTGACTACTTGAGGTCCATTCATTAGATCACAGTCGACGTGGACGCGGGATCAGAATAACACCTGGAACACAAGGGGCCGCCTGTGTGGCTCGCGCCTCGGCTGGAGGTCAGGCAAAGAGATCCGGCACCTCCGTGATGGATTCCACCTCCTGTTGTTATCATCAAACAATCATAAGCTCCCCCCTTGTGACCCCCCGACGCCTGGATCTTGTGGGAACTGCCCTGGAAGAGCCAGCGGGTCTCCAGAATATAGATGGGGCCCTGGACCAGATTCACAAAAAGAAATAAAAAAGATATATTGCATGCAAACAAGAGAACAGTTAGCATGATGACATGGCGAAAAGCATATATAAAGATGGCGAAAAGCATCAAAATCTTGTTTAAATGGTTAAAAATTGCTGAAGTAGCAGAACATGTTAGCATGCCAACCTGTTAGCAGGGACGTGCACATGATTATAGGGGGCATGGGCTCAAAGTCAGACAAAAGGGCAGGACATTTTTTTTTGGTCCTTTACACAATATGGAAATTAATGTCCAATTAAATTTGCTAATAGGAAGCTAACTACTTAGCTGTGTGTCCTTTGTAGGTAAAAGTGATTGCCATTTCTTTTGTGTCAACAAATTATTGTCATAATGAGTTAATTCACTTTATCCTAGGCTTGGAAGACATGAAATGCAAATAAAAACACGTGTTTATTATTAGGCTATTTATTGTTGAAGATAAGCACTTTAATATTAAACATTGAACAGTCCAACATGAACTTTGAAAAAATAATTAAAATAAATACCCAAATGGAAAAAACTTCAATGTGAAAATCTGTCCTTCTTCCCTTAACTTGATGAAAACACGATCAAGTTGTAACTTATGGTCTTTCACACTTAATGCTCAGACTAAACAACTGAAACGCAATACAACTTCATATCAAAACCTCTACTGTGAGAGAAATGGGATCCGCCGTAAACACAGTGCATTTTATTTTGAAAATTAACCCGGTGTTTTATTTTGTATTTTGTACACTACTTCCTGTCCCGCACGATCCGCTCTGCTCTGTGCGGAATTGATGTGCCGTGCTCAATTGATGCGCTGTGCTCCGACGTCCGGCAAAAACAGAAGCTGACACATTGAATAATAGAATAATACAGCGTTTTTCTGAAATATTACCCATATCAGATGCTGAATAAGTGGACGGCGACTAGACCATAACTCACAGGTTCAAGTTGCTCCACTGACACGTCTCCTCAGTCTGGGGCTCTCTCTCCTCCCTCTCTCTCACTCACTCACTCGCCCTCTTCTCTCTCTCTGGCAGAAGCGCAGGCTCAAGCAACCCGGTATTACAAGAAAACATGGAGTTTTTGTAGCGCTGTTTTTTTTTTGTTTTGTTTGTTTTTTTACATCCTAACAGGAATTTATTAATGTTGTTTAAAGAAAAAAAAAACACACACACACACACAGAGGGCACTTTTTAAGATGAGGCAAAAAAGGGCAGGGGCTCAAGCACCCATAGGGCCCTATGGTGCACGTGCCAGCCTGTTAGTATAGGATAAGTATCAAAACCAATGATTTTTAGGTTTAAAGGGGAACATTATCACAATGTCAGAAGGGTTAAAACCAATAAAAATCAGTTCCAAGTGGCTTATTTTATTTTTTGAAGTTTTTTTCAAAATTGTACCTATCCCGGAATATCCCGAAAAAAATCTTTAAAGTGCCTGATTTTCGCTATCCGCGAGGCGACTGTCCATTTTCCTGTGATGTCATCCAGTGATGCCAATACAAACAAACAATGGCGGATATAGCGACATTAGCTCGGATTCAGACTCGGATTTCAGCGGCTTAAGTGAGTCAACACATTACGCATGTATTGAAACGGATAGTTTGAGTATGGAGGCAGATAGCGAAAATGAAATTGAAGAAGAAACTGAAGCTATTGAGCGAATAGCTATTTAAGCTATTCGGCGATCGCCTTCTAACCAACGATTGAGTTTTCGCAGGGAATCCATACATCTCTGTGCCATGTCTGTCGTAGCATCGCCAGTAAAACGCGCAGGAGCAACTTAAATCTGTGGATTGGTAAGTGTTTGTTTGGCATTAAATGTGGGTGGAGTGAAAGGTTGGATGCAAATATAGCTACAAAAGTACATACAGCTAGCCTAAATAGCATGTTAGCATCGATCAACTGGCAGTCATGCCGCAACCAAACATGTCCGATTAGCACATAAGTCAATAACATCAACAAAACTCACCTTTGTGATTTCGTTGACTATCGTTGTAAATGCATCTGCTTTGAGTGTCGCAGGGTATCCATACATCTCTGTGCCATGTCTGTCGTAGCATCGCCGGCAAAATGTGCAGACGAGGGTCTTTCGGATCTTTTGACACTGGTGCAAGTTGAATCCGTCGATTGGTAAGTGTTTGTTTGGCATTAAATGTGGGTGGAGTGAAAGGCTGGATGCAAATATAGCTACAAATGTACATACAGCTAGCCTAAATAGCTTGTTAGCATCGATCAACTGGCAGTCATGCCGCAACCAAATATGTCCGATTAGCACATAAGTCAATAACATCAACAAAACTCACCTTTGTGATTTTGTTGACTTTATCGTTGTAAATGCATCTGCTTTGAGTGTCGCAGGGCATCCATACATCTCTGTGCCGTGTCTGTCGTAGCATCGCTGGCAAAATGTGCAGACGAGGGTCTTTCGGATCTTTTGACACTGGTGCAATTTGAATCCGTCGATTGGTAAGTGTTTGTTTGGCATTAAATGTGGGTGGAGTGAAAGGCTGGATGCAAATATAGCTACAAATGTACATACAGCTAGCCTAAATAGCTTGTTAGCATCGATCAACTGGCAGTCATGCCGCAACCAAATATGTCCGATTAGCACATAAGTCAATAAAACATCAACAAAACTCACCTTTGTGAGTTTGTTGACTTTATCGTTGGAAATGCACCTGCTTTGAGTGTCGCAAGATATCCATACATCTCTGTGCCATGTCTGTCGTAGCATCGCCGGCAAAATGTGCAGACGAGGGACTTTCGGATCTTTTGACACTGGTGCAACTTAAATCCGTCGATTGGTAAGAGTTTGTTTGGCATTAAATGTGGGTGGTGGGAAAGGCTGGATGCAAATATAGCTACAAAAGTACATACAGCTAGCCTAAATAGCATGTTAGCACCGATTAGCATGCCGTGCTAATCGATGCACACTCCACGTAAGTCAACTTGAATCTGTCACTGATCGTGTTGTTACACCCTCCGACAACACACCGACGAGGCATGATGTCTCCAAGGTACGGAAAACAGTCGAAAAAACGGACGTCATCGCCCCGAGAGCGAATAATAGAAAGGCGTTTAGTCCGCCAAAATCAACCCATTTAGAGTTCGGAATTCGGTTAAAAAAAATTATGGTCCTTTTTTCTGCAAAATCAAGGTATATATTGGCGCTTAATAGGTCTGGTGATAATGATAATGTTCCCCTTTAAAAAAAAAAAGGACCATTCCAATTTTAAAAACTGCTAATCTGTCTCCCGAGTCGTGTGGATTTTAAACAAGTGGTCATGATTCCTCACCTCGCCATGGTCCAAGTGCTTCTTGATTGACGCTAAACTGGAACATTCCTGGCTGGCGGACGGTCCGGGTGGCAGGAGAGTGACGTGATGAAGCCGCAGGTGAGCGCTCCTCCTCCTCCGCAGGACTCGGCCGGATGGGCCATCACATCTGGACTATGAAAGGTCTCATTATAATCCCGCTGCTATTCTTGGCAGGACACGCCTCGCGCGTCGTGGAGGTTCTCGGGACGACGGCCCTGGAGACGGCTGACTCTGGCGGGATGAGCTTCCTCCGGTTGCTGCTGGCGAGTACTTGCGGTAATACGCGACTTAGTGTGTGTACTTAGTGAAAGAAGTACACCGCAAAAAGTCTGAGTCTCATTTGCAAGTGTGACGTTAAGTCGCAAGTCCAAGACGATGAATGGCAGTGGAGTATCATGTTTTGTTGCGCCCCAAAAAGTGTTGCCACTGTAAGTGTTGCACTTATCACTCAGTAATATGTATCTTAGTTGTGGTTTTCATTAACACATTTGGATGTGTTGAAATTGCCATGTAAAACCGCTTATGTGTGTCGATAACAAAGACAATGAGTGTTAGCATCGAGGTAGCGCATTTTTGGGAACATTTTTTTTTAAATCAATTTACAAACTCTCGATATCCAGGAATCGATAGCGGTACTCAACGAAAACACAATTTTATTTTTGCATGTCTGAGTCAAGTATGACATTAAGTTGCAAGTCCAAGACGTTAGATGGCAGTGGTGTATCGTGTTTTGTTGCGCCCCAAAAAGTGTTAGCACTCTAAGCATTGTACTTATTACGAACTAACGTGCATCTTAGTTGTGATTTTCAGTAACACATTTGTTGGTGTTGAAATCACCATGTAAAATCACTAATGCTAATTACGAGCATGTCAACAGCAAAGACAATGATTGTTAGCATCGAGCTAGCGCATTTTTGGAAACATTTATTTGTATACATTTTTTTTATTTTGGATCAATATACAAATGATCGATAACTGGAAATCGATCGCGGTACTCAACGAAAACAAAATTATATTAACGCATGTCTGAGTCTCATTTGCAAGTGTGACGTTAAGTTGCAAGTCCAAGACGATGAATGGCAGTGGTGTATCGTGTTTTGTTGCGTCCCAAAATGTGTTGCCACTGTAAGTGTTCCACTTATCACTCTGTAATATGTATCCTAGTTGTTGTTTTCATTAACACATTTGGAGGTGTTGAAATTGCCATGTAAAACCGCTTATGTGTGTCGATAACAAAGAGAATGAGTGTTAGCATCCAGGTAGCGCATTTTTGGGAATTTTTTTTTTTAATCAATTTACAAACTCTCGATATCCAGGAATCGATAGCGGTACTCAACGAAAACACAATTGTATTATTGCATGTCTGAGTCTCATTTCAAGTATGACGTTAAGTTGCAAGTCCAAGACGTTAGATTGCAGTGGTGTATCGTGTTTTGTTGAGCCCCAAAAAGTGTTAGCACTCTAAGCATTGTACTTATTACGAACTGACGTGCATCTTAGTTGTGATTTTCAGTAACACATTTGTTGGTGTTGAAATCACCATGTAAAATCACTAATGCTAATTACGAGCATGTCAACAGCAAAGACAATGATTGTTAGCATCGAGCTAGCGAATTTTTGGAAACATTTATTTGTATCCATTTTTTTATTTTGGATCAATATACAAATGATCGATACCTGGAAATCGATAGCGGTACTCAACGAAAACACAATTTTATTAACGCATGTCTGAGTCTCATTTGCAAGTGTGACGTTAAGTTGCAAGTCCAAGACGATGAATGGCAGTGGTGTATCGTGTTTTGTTGCGTCCCAAAAAGTGTTGCCACTGTAAGTGTTCCACTTATCACTCTGTAATATGTATCCTAGTTGTTGTTTTCATTAACACATTTGGAGGTGTTGAAATTGCCATGTAAAACCGCTTATGTGTGTCGATAACAAAGAGAATGAGTGTTAGCATCGAGGTAGCGCATTTTTGGGAATTTTTTTTTAAAATCAATTTACAAACTCTCGATATCCAGGAATCGATAGCGGTACTCAACGAAAACACAATTTTATTATTGCATGTCTGAATCTTATTTCAAGTATGACGTTAAGTTGCAAGTCCAAGACGTTAGATGGCAGTGGTGTATCGTGTTTTGTTGTGTCCCAAAAAGTGTTAGCACTCTAAGCATTGTACTTATTACGAACTAACGTGCATCTTAGTTGTGATTTTCAGTAACACATTTGTTGGTGTTGAAATCACCATGTAAAATCACTAATGCTAATTACGAGCATGTCATCAGCAAAGACAATGATTGTTAGCATCGAGCTAGCGCATTTTTGGAAACATTTATTTGTATCCATTTTTTTATTTTGGATCAATATACAAATGATAGATACCTGGAAATCGATAGCGGTACTCAACGAAAACACAATTATATTAACGCATGTCTGAGTCTCATTTGCAAGTGTGACGTTAAATTGCAAGTCCAAGACGATGAATGGCAGTGGTGTATCGTGTTTTGTTGCGTCCCAAAAAGTGTTGCCACTGTAAGTGTTCCACTTATCACTCTGTAATATGTATCCTAGTTGTTGTTTTCATTAACACATTTGGAGGTGTTGAAATTGCCATGTAAAACCGCTTATGTGTGTCGATAACAAAGACAATCAGTGTTAGCATCGAGGTAGCGCGTTTTCGGGAATTTTTTTTAAAAATCAATTTACAAACTCTCTATATCCAGGAATCGATAGCGGTACTCAACGAAAACACAATTTTATTATTGCATGTCTAAGTCTCATTTCAAGTATGACGTTAAGTTGCAAGTCCAAGACGTTAGATGGCAGTGGTGTATCGTGTTTTGTTGCGCCCCAAAAAGTGTTAGGTCTCTAAGCATTGTATTTTTTACGAACTAACGTGCATCTTAGTTGTGGTTTTCAGTAACACATTTGTTGGTGTTGAAATCACCATGTAAAATCACTAATGCTAATTACGAGCATGTCAACAGCAAAGACAATGATTGTTAGCATCGAGCTAGCGCATTTTTGGAAACATTTATTTGTATCCATTTTTTTATTTTGGATCAATATACAAATGATCGATACCTGGAAATCGATAGCGGTACTCAACGAAAACACAATTTTATTAACGCATGTCTCAGTCTCATTTGCAAGTTGCAAGTCCAAGACGATGAATGGCAGTGGTGTATCGTGTTTTGTTGCGTCCCAAAAAGTGTTGCCACTGTAAGTGTTCCACTTATCACTCTGTAATATGTATCCTAGTTGTTGTTTTCATTAACACATTTGGAGGTGTTGAAATTGCCATGTAAAACCGCTTATGTGTGTCGATAACAAAGACAATGAGTGTTGGCATCAAGCTAGAGCATTTTTGGAAAAATGTGTTTACATCCATTTTTTTTAAATCAATTTACAAACTCTCGATATCCAGGAATCGCTAGCGGTACTCAACGAAAACACAATTTTATTGTTGCATGTCTGAGTCTCATTTTAAGTATGACGTTAAGTTGCAAGTCCAAGACGTTTGATGGCAGTGGTGTATCGTGTTTTGTTGCGCCCCAAAAAGTGTAAGCACTCTAAGCATTATACTTATTACGAAATAACATGCGTCTTAGTTGTGATTTTCATTAACACATTTGGAGGTGTTGAAATCACCATGTAAAATCACCAATGCTAATTACGAGCATGTCAACAGCAAAGACAATGATTGTTAGCATCGAGCTAGCATATTTTTGGAAACATTTATTTGTATCCATTTTTTATTTTGGATCAATATACAAATGATCGATACCTGGAAATCGATAGCGGTACTCAACGAAAACACAATTTTATTAACGCATGTCTGAGTCTCATTTGCAAGTGTGACGTTAAGTTGCAAGTCCAAGACAATGAATGGCAGTGGTGTATCGTGTTTTGTTGCGTCCCAAAAAGTGTTGCCACTGTAAGTGTTCCACTTATCACTCTGTAATATGTATCCTAGTTGTTGTTTTCATTAACACATTTGGAGGTGTTGAAATTGCCATGTAAAACCGCTTATGTGTGTCGATAACAAAGACAATGAGTGTTAGCATCGAGCTAGCGCATTTTTGAAAAAATTTGTTTGTATCCATTTTTTTTTTAATCAATTTACAAACTCTCGATATCTGGGAATCGATAGCAGTACTCAAGGAAAAAACAATTTCATTATTGCATGTCTGAGTCTCATTTCAAGTATGACGTTAAGTTGCAAGTCCAAGACGTATATCGTGTTTTGTTGCGCCCCAAAAAGTGTTAGCACTCTAAGCATTGTACTTATTACGAAATAATGTGCATCTTATTTGTGGTTTTCAGTAACACATTTGTTGGTGTTGAAATCACCATGTAAAATCACTAATGCTAATTACAAGCATGTCAACAGAAAAGACAATGATTGTTAGCATCGAGCTAGCACATTTTTGGAAAAATGTATTTGTATCCATTTTTTATTTTGGATCAATATACAAATGATCGATAACTGGGAATCGATAGCAGTACTCAACGAAGACAATTTTATTATCGCATGTCTAAGTCGAATTTGCAAGTATGACGTTAAGTTGCAAGTCCAACACATTAGATGGCAGTGGTGTATCGTGTTTTGTTGCACCCCAAAAAGTGTTGCCACTGTAAGTATTGCGCTTATCAAACAGTAATATGTATCTTAGTTGTGGTTTTCATTAGCACATTTGGAGGTGTTAAAATCGCCATGTAAAACCGCTAATGTGTGTCGATAGCAAAGACAATGTGTGTTAGCATTGCGCTAGAGCATTTTTGGAAAAATGTGTATGCATCCATTTGGGGTTTTTTTTGGATCAATATACAAATGATCGATACCTGGGAATCGATAGCGGTACTCAACAAAAACACAATTTGACTATCAAATGTCTGAGTATCATTTGCAAGTATGACGTTAAGTTGCAAGTCCAAGACGATGAATGGCAGTGGTGTATCGGGTTTTGTTGCGCCCCAAAAGGTGTTGGCACTGTAAGTAATGTACTTATTACGAAATAACATGTGTCTTTGTTGTGGTTTACAGTAACACATTTGGAGGTGTTGAAATCACCATGTGCAAATCACTACTGCTAATTACGAGCATGTCAACAACAAAGGCAATGAGTGTTAGCACCGAGCTAGCGCATTTTAGGAAAAATGTGTATGCATCCATTTTTCTTTTTTTTTATCATTTGACAAATCCTCGATATCTGGGAATCGATAGCGGTACTCAACAAAAACACAATTTTATTATCGCATGTCTGCGTCTAATTTGCAAGTATGTCGTTGAGTTGTGAGTCCAAGACGCTAGATGGCAGTGGTCTAACCCGTTTTGTTGCGCTCCAAAAAGTGTTACCACTGTAAGTATTGTACTTAGTACGCATTAATGTGCATCTTAGTTGTGGTTTGCATTAACACATTTGGAGGTGTTGAAATCGCCCTGTAAAACCGCTAATGTATGTCGATAGCAAAGACAATGAGTGATAGCATCGAGCTACTGCATTTTAGGAAAAAAAAACAAATATATATATATATATATATATGTATATATATATATATATATATATATATATATATATATATATATATATATATATATATATATATATATATATATATATATATGTATACACATATATATATGTATATATATATATATATATATATATATATATATATATAAATATTTATATATATATATATATATTTTTATATATATATATATAAATATATACATACACATTTAATATATGTATATATAGAGAGAGAGATAGGGAGAGAGAGTGAGAGAGAAAGAGAGATAAATATATATATATATATATATAGATAAACTTATCTAATTTTAACATGCCAACTTTAGCATGCTAATGATTTTTTTAGCACTTTTGCTAATTTTACTCCTTTAAACCTAAAAAATCTTTGCTTTTGAGACTTGGCACCATTTCTAAAGCGCGCTAACTTTTCCTATGTCGTCATGCTAATGTTTTTTTTTCTAAAATTTTTGCTAAATGTGTATGTTTAAACCTAAAAATCCCCAATTTCGATTATTGCCGCCATCCTCGACGTGTACTAAGTTATCCAATTTTAACATATTAACTTCAGCATGCTAATGTTTTATGTTAGCCCTTTTGCTCATCATGCTCCTTCAAACCTAAAAAAATTGCTTTGGAGACTTGGCGCCATTTTTGAAATGAGCTAACTTTTCCTATGTCGTCATGCTAACATTTTTGCTAACATTTTTGTCAACTATGCATGTTTAAACCTAAACATCCTCAATTTTGATATTTGGCACCATCTTTGATGTGTACTAACTTATCCAATTTTAACATGCTAACTTTAACCTGCTAATGTTTTATGTTAGTACTTTTGCTAATTTTACTCTAAACCTAAAAAAAAAAATGATTTTGATACTTGGCATCATTTTTTAAATGTGCTTACTTATCCTTTGTCATCATGCTAATGTTTTTTTGTTAAAAATGTTTCTACCTTTTATGTTTGAACCTACACATCCTCAATTTTGATTATTGGCGCCATATTAGACGTGTACTAACTAATCAAATTTTAACATGCTAGCTTTAGCATGATAATGATTTTTCTAGCACTTTTGCTAATTTTATTCCTTTAAATCTAAAAAATCATTGCTTTTGAGACTTGGCGCCATTTTTCAAATGGGCTAACTTTTCCTATGTCATCATGCTAATGTGTTTTTTGTAAAATTTGTGCTACCTTTTTATGTTTGAACCTATACATCGCTAATTTTGATTATTGGCGCCATCTTAGACGTGCACTAACTTATCCAATTTTAACATGCTAACTTTAGCATTCGAATGATTTTTTTTTTAGCACTTTTGCTAATTTTACTCCTTTAAACCTAAAAAGTCATTGCTTTTGAGACTTGGCACCATTTTTAAAACGCGTTAACTTTTCCTATGTCATCATGCTAATGTTTTTTTTTGTACAATTTTTGCGACCTTTGTATGTTTAAACCTATACATCCTTAATTTTGATTATTGGCGCCATCTTAGAGGTGTACTAACTTATCAAATTTTAACATGCTAACTTTATCATGCTAATGATTTTTTTAGCACTTTTGCTAATTTTATTCCTATAAATCTAAAAAATCATTGCTTTTGAGACTCGGCCCCGTTTTTAAAACGCGCTAACTTTTCCTATGTCATCATGCTAATGTTTTTTTTGTAAAAAAGGTTGCTACCTTTGTATGTTTCAACCTATACATCCTTAATTTTGATTATTGGCGCCATCTTAGAATTGCACTAACTTATCCAATTTCAACATGCTAACTTTAACATGCTAATGATTTATGTTCGCACTTTTGCTAATTTTACTCCTCTAAACCTAAAAAAAAACATTGCTTTTGATATTCGGCACCATTTTTTAAATTAAGTAACTTTTCCTATGTCATCATGCTAATGTTTTTTTATTAAAATGTTTGCTACCGTAGTATGTTTAAACCTATACATCCTTAATTTTGATTATTGCCGCCATCTTAGACGTGCGCTAACGTATCCAATTTTAACATGCTAACTTTAGCATGCTAATAATTTTTTTAGCACTTTTGCTAATTTTACTTCTTTAAACCTAAAAAATCGTTGCTTTTGAGACTTGGCACCATTTTTAAAACGCGCTAACTTTTCCTATGTCATCATGCTAATGTTTTTTTGTAAAAATGTTATCACCTATGTATGTGTAAACCTACACATCCTCAATTATGATATTTGGAACCATCTTCGACGTGTACTAACTTATCCAATTTTAACATGCTAACTTTAACATGCTAATGATTTATGTTAGCACGTTTGCTAATTTTACTCCTCTAAACCTAAAAAAAACATTGCTTTTGATACTTGGCATCATTTTTGAAATGCGCTAACTTTTCCTATGTCATCATGCAGTTTTTTTTGTAAAATGTTTGCTACCTTTGTATGTTTGAACCTATACATCCTTAATTTTGATTATTGGCGCCATCTTAGGCGTGCACTACCTTATCAAATTCCAACATGCTAACTTTAACATGCTAATGATTTATGTTAGCACTTTTGCTAAGTTTACTCCTCTAAACCTAAAGAAACATTGCTTTTGATACTTGGCATCTTTTTTGAAATGCGCTTACTCTTCCTATGTCATCATGCTAATGTTTTTTTTGTAAAATTTTTGCTACCTTTGTATGTTTAAACCTATACATCCTTAATTTTAATTATTGGTGCCATCTTAGACGTGTACTAACTTATCAAATTTTAACATGCTAACTTTAGCATGCAATAATTTCTTTTTTAGCACTTTTGCTACTTTTTCTCCTTTAAACCTAAAAAATCATTGCGTTTGAGACTTGGCACCATTTTTAAAACGCGCTAACTTTTCCGACGTCATCATGCTAATTTTTTTTTTTCTAACATTTTTGCTAAATGTGTATGTTTAATCCTAAAAATCCTCAAGTTTGATATTTGGCACCATCTTAGACATGTGTTAACTAACGCATTTTAGCTCATTTTTATTCATTTAAAACTGAAAATCATGGCTTTTGATACTTGACAGCATCGTAGATATGTGCTAAATTATCCAAATTTGACAAGTTAACATTTTGTGCTAGCTTTATATAGATAATTACACCATTCCTCCCAAGACCTTGTGGTACAAAAATACATGAGAACAATCTTTTCCTTGTGCAGAACTCCCAGATGGTCTAGGACCTCGTCTGTGGTCTCACCTTCATCTTTATCCTGCTCTTTTATTCCCTCACGTTATATATCTGCTCCCGAGGTCACGTCCAGTCCCAGACACGGTCTGATTCATGGACTCGCAAGTCTGAACTACTTCAGTTTTGGGACGGTTGGTGAGTCCATTCCTCACGGAGCCAGAAGGAGAATTACATCGTGTTTTGATTGATGCACCAAGAACTGTGTCTAGATGTACTTAATTGTGTGTAGATGTACTAAATTGTGTGTAGACGTACTTAATTGTGTATAGATGTACTTAATACTTAATTGTGTCTAGATGTACTTAATTGTGTGTAGATGTACTTAATTATGTCTAGATGTACTTAGTTGTGTGTAGATGTACTTAATACTTAAGTGTGTGTAGGTGTACTTAGTACTTAAGTGTGTGTAGATGTACTTAATACTTCATTGTGTCTAGATGTACTTCATTGTGTCTAGATGTACTTAATTGTGTGTAAATGTACTTAGTACCTAATTATGTCTAGATGTACTTAATTGTGTGTAGATGTACTTTATTGTGTGTAGATGTACTTAATACGTAATTGTGTCTAGATGTACTTAATTGTGTGTAGATGTACTTAGTACCTAATTGTGTCTAGATGTACTTAATTGTGTGTAGATGTACTTAATACTTAATTGTGTGTAGATGTACTTAATACTTCATTGTGTCTAGATGTACTTTATTGTGTGTAGATGTACTTAATACTTCATTGTGTCTAGATGTACTTCATTGTGTCTAGATGTACTTAATACTTAATTGTGTCTAGATGTACTTAATTGTGTGTAGATGTACTTAATACTTAAGTGTGTGTAGGTGTACTTAGTACTTAAGTGTGTGTAGATGTACTTAATACTTAATTGTGTCTAGATGTACTTTATTGTGTGTAGATGTACTTAATACGTAATTGTGTCTAGATGTACTTAATTGTGTGTAGATGTACTTAGTACCTAATTGTGTCTAGATGTACTTAATTGTGTGTAGATGTACTTAATACTTAATTGTGTGTAGATGTACTTAATACTTCATTGTGTCTAGATGTACTTTATTGTGTGTAGATGTACTTAATACTTCATTGTGTCTAGATGTACTTCATTGTGTCTAGATGTACTTAATTGTGTATAGATGTACTTAATACTTAATTGTGTCTAGATGTACTTAATTGTGTGTAGATGTACTTAATACTTAAGTGTGTGTAGGTGTACTTAGTACTTAAGTGTGTGTAGATGTACTTAATACTTAATTGTGTCTAGATGTACTTAATTGTGTGTAGATGTACTTGATATTTCATTGTGTCTAGATGTACTTAATTGTGTGTAGATGTACTTAATACTTCATTGTGTGTAGCTGTACTTAATAGTGTGAATGTGTACTTGGTACTTAATTGTGTCTAGATGTACGTAATTGTGTGTAAATGTACTTAATACGTAATTGTGTGTAGATGTACTTAATTGTGTGTAGATGTACTTAATACTTAATTATGTCTAGATGTACTTAATGGTGTGTATTTGTACTTGATACTTAATTGTGTGTGTTTTTACTTGATACTTAATTGTGTGTATTTTTATTTTGTACTTAATTGTGTGTGTAGATGAACTTACTAGTTAAATGTGTGTAGCTGTACTTAATGGTGTGAATGTGTACTTGGTACTTAATTGTGTCTAGATGTACTTAATTGTGTGTAAATGTACGTAATACGTGATTGTGTCTAGATGTACTAATTGTGTGTAGATGTACTTAATATGTAATTGTGTCTAGATGTACTTATTGTGTGTAGATGTACTTAATACTTCATTGTGTCTAGATTTACTTAATTGCGTGTAGATGTACTCACGACTTAAATGTGTGTAGCTGTACTTAATAGTGTGAATGTGTACTTGGTACTTAATTGTGTGTATTTTTACTTAGTACTTAATTATATATACAAGTACAACCCATTTATTTATTTTATTGTTGGTATATGTACTTCATACTTAATTGTGTGTATTTGTACTTAGTACTTAATTGTGTGTATTTGTTTTTAGTACTTAATTGTACGTATCTGTACTTAAGTGTGTGTATTTGTACTGGGTACCTAATAGTGTGTATTTTTACTTAGTACTTAATTGGATGTATTCGTACTGAATTGTGTGTAGATGTACTTAGTACATAATCATGTGTACATGTACCTAATACTTAATTGTGTGTATTTGTACTTGGTACTTAATTGTGTTTTTGTACTTATTATTTAAGTATGTGTAATTGTACTTAGGATTTAATTGTTTGTAGATGTTTTAATTGTGTCTAGATGTACTTAATTGTGTCTAGATGTTCTTAATGGTGTGTATTTGTACTTGATGCTTAATTGTGTGTATTTTTACTTGGCACTTAATTGTGTGTGTAGATGTACTTACTACTTAATTGTGTGTAGCTGTACTTAATAGTGTGAATGTGTACTTGGCACTTAATTGTGTGTATTTGTACTTAGTACTTAATTGTTTGTATATGTACTTCATACTTAATCGTGTGTATATGTACTTTGTAGTAAATTGTGTGTATTTGTACTTAGTATTTAATTGTGTGTATTTGTACTTAATTGTGTGTAGATTTACTTAATTGTGTGTAGATGTACTTAGTACATAATCATGTGTAGATGTACTTAGTACTTAACTGTATTTATTTGTACTTGGTACCTAATTGTCTAAATATGTACTTGGTACTTAATAACGTGAATTTGTACTTGTTACATAATTTTGTGTATTTGTACGTGGTACTTAATTGTGCGTATTTGTGCTTAATACTTGTGTGTAGCTGTACTTAATTGTGTGTATTTGTACTAAGTGCATAATCTCGTGTAGATGTACCGCATACTTAATTGTGTGTATTTGTACTTGGTACTTATTTTGTGCATTTTTACTCAGTACTTAATTGTATGTACATGTACTTAGTACTTAATTGTGTGTAGATGTACTAAGTACATAATCTCGTGTAGATGTACCTCATACTTAATTGTGTGTATTTGTTCTTGGTACTTATTTTGTGCATTAGTACTCATTACTTAATTGTATGTACATGCACTTAGTACTTAATTGTGTGTAGATGTACTTAATATGGAATTGTGTGTAGATGTACTTATTTGTATGTATATGTACTTAGTACCTAATTGTGTGTAGATGTACTTAGTACTTAAGTGTGTGTAGATGTACTTAGTACTAATACTTGTGTGTAGGTGTACTTGGTACTTAATTGTGTGTATTTGTACTTGGTACTTAATTGTGTGTATATAAACTTGGTACTTAACTGTGAAATGTGTACTTAGTACTTAGTTGTGTGTGATTTTACTTGGTACTTAATTGTGTGTATTTGTACTTAGCATCTAATTGTGTGTATATGTACTTAGTACGTAATTGTGTCTAGATGTACTTAATTGTGTGTATTTGTACTAAGTACATATTCTTGTGTAGATGTACCTAGTACTTAATTGTGTGTATTTGTACTTGGTACTTAATTGTGTGTATTTTTACTTAGTACCTAATTGTGTGTATATGTACTTATTATTTAAGTATGTGTAATTGTACTTAGGATTTAATTGTGTGTAGATGTTTTTAATTGTGTCTAGATGTACTTAACTGTGTCTAGATGTTCTTAATGGTGTGTATTTGTACTTGATGCTTAATTGTGTGTATTTTTACTTGGCACTTAATTGTGTGTGTAGATGTACTTACTACTTAATTGTGTGTAGCTGTACTTAATAGTGTGAATGTGTACTTGGCACTTAATTGTGTGTATTTGTACTTAGTACTTGTTTGTATATGTACTTCATTTTTAATCGTGTGTATATGTACTTTGTAGTAAATTGTGTGTATTTGTACTTAGTACTTGTTCGTATATGTACTTCATACTTAATCGTGTGTATATGTACTTTGTAGTAAATTGTGTGTATTTGTACTTAGTATTTAATTGTTTGTGTAGATGAACTTACTAGTTAAATGTTTGTAGCTGTACTTAATGGTGTGAATGTGTACTTGGTACTTAATTGTGTGTAGATTTACTTAATTGTGTGTAGATGTACTTAGTACATAATCATGTGTGGATGTACTTAGTTCTTAACTGTATTTATTTGTACCTGGTACCTAATTGTCTAAATATGTACTTGGTACTTAATAACGTGAATTTGTACTTGTTACGTAATTTTGTGTATTTGTACGTGGTACTTAATTGTGCGTATTTGTGCTAAATACTTGTGTGTAGCTGTACTTAATTGTGTGTATTTGTACTAAGTACATAATCTTGTGTAGATGTACCTCATACTTAATTGTGTGTATTTGTACTTGGTACTTATTTTGTGCATTTGTACACAGTACTTAATTGTATGTACATGTACTTAGTACTTAATTGTGTGTAGATGTACTAAGTACATAATCTCGTGTAGATGTACCTCATACTTAATTGTGTGTATTTGTTCATGGTACTTATTTTGTGCATTAGTACTCATTACTTAATTGTATGTACATGCACTTAGTACTTAATTGTGTGTAGATGTACTTAATATGTACTTAATATGGAATTGTGTGTAGATGTACTTATTTGTATGTATATGTACTTAGTACCTAATTGTGTTTAGATGTACTTAGTACTTAAGTGTGTGTAGATGTACTTAGTACTACTACTTGTGTGTAGGTGTACTTGGTACTTAATTGTGTGTAACTGTACTTGGTACTTAATTGTGTGTATATAAACTTGGTACTTAACTGTGAAATTTGTACTTAGTACTTAGTTGTGTGTGATTTTACTTGGTACTTAATTGTGTGTATATGTACTTAGTACGTAATTGTGTCTAGATGTACTTAATTGTGTGTATTTGTACTAAGTACATATTCTTGTGTAGATGTACCTAGTACTTAATTGTGTGTATTTGTACTTGGTACTTAATTGTGTGTATTTTTACTTAGTACTTAATCGTATGTGGATGTACTTAGTACTTAATTGTGTGTATTTGTACTTGGTATCTAATTGTGTAAATGTGCACTTGGTAATGTATTATGTGTATTTGTACTTGGTACTTAATTGTGTGTATTTGTACTTAGTACTTAATTGTGTGTAGATGTACTTAGTACTTAAGTGTGTGTAAATGTACCTAGTATTTAATACTTGTGTGTAGCTCTACTTAATAGTGTGTAAGTGTACATGGTACTTAATTGTGTGTATTTGTACTTGGTACTAAATTGTGTATATATAAACTTGGTACTTAACTGTGAAATTCGTACTTAGTACTTGGTTGTGTGTGATTTTACTTGGTACTTAATTGTGTGCATTTGTACTTAGCATTTAATTGTGTGTATATGTACTTAGTACGTAATTGTGTTTAGATGTACTTAATTGTGTGTATTTGTACTTAGCATCTAATTGTGTGTATATGTACTTAGTACGTAATTGTGTTTAGAAGTACTTAATTGTGTGTATATGTTCTTAATTGTGTCAATATGTACTTAATTATGTCTCCGTGTACTTAATTGTGTGTAGATGTACTTTGTACATAATCGTGTGTGGATGTACTTAGTACTTAATTGTAAGTATTTGTACTTGGTACTTAATTGTGTGTGGATATAATTAGTACTTAATTGTGTGTATTTCTACTTAGTACTTAATTGTGTGTAGAAGTACTTCCTATTTAATTGTGTGTAGATGTACTTAGTCAGTTGTCCAACATGAAGATTAGTCCAGGTCTCACTGGAGCGGGACATAAAATTGGATTAGCAATTTCAATTGAATATTTTAATTAGTGAAAAATAATTCCTCAGGTGTTCCAGTCGAGACGTACACACTGATTGATCACACCAGGTTGTCATTAGGAAGAAAGAAGTGAAAAGTTGCAGTCCAATTGATCTCCGACCTTTCTATGACGATGGATTTTTCACTCCCGTAACCTTCTCATTATTATTTAAGCGCATAAGTTCCTCTGGTTATTAACAAGCGAAGAGCCGTGCGAGTGTCTCCGTGGTAACGTGACCTCATTACTGCGATGACCGCGTGATGTGTTTGTGTTGCGTAAGGTGCATTCATTCATCACCTTCAATGCAGAACAGGCACTTTAACTGAGGGGGGGATGGGGGGGGGGGGGGTTTCTTCACAGCCGTTGAAATAACGAGACCATCGCAGGATAATTGTTGCCGGTCCACCTCAGACCTCGGGAAAATGCCGGCAATTATATCGAATTGCGCACAGGAGGTGGAGTCAGTGACAGATTGAGAAATTTAAACTTGACATATTTTTTGCTGGTTTCCAAAACGACCATGAAAAGAACATGAATATTAAAAGGGAAACATGCACTTTTTTTCTCCCCAAAAATTTGTATTCGCAAGTCTCATGTAGGACAAAAAGAACTATGTTTCTATCGTATTGTGCATTCTAAAGCGTAAAGAAACATTAGCAAAAGTCAGCTAACAGCGGAATTAATGGACGTCCATTTTTTTAATGTTTCGCAATTCTTATCTGTAACGATACTTATCGATTCAACAATATCAAAAACTGATTTTAAAACGTTTTTTTTTTCAACTCGAGAGTTGTTTTGTATCAAGATTCGATTCCGAATTGAATCGCTACAACCATGAATCCAATCGAATTGTGTGATGCCCAAAAGATTCACAGTCCTATTGTATACAATAGGCACTGCACAATTCGATTCAGTTTATGGGGTAACTATTCGATTCAGAATCGATTCTCGATTAAAAAGGATTCTTAATTCTTAATTCGCTGCTGTGTTGGATCCGCTTTGGACTGGACTCTCGCGACTGTGTTGGATCCATTGTGGATTGAACTTTCACAGTATCATGTTAGACCCGCTCGACATCCATTGCTTTCCTCCTCTCCAAGGTTCTCATAGTCATCATTGTCACCGACGTCCCACTGGGTCATTATTGTCACCGATGTCCCACTGGGTGTGAGTTTTCCTTGCCCTTATGTGGGCCTACCGAGGATGTCGTAGTGGTTTGTGCAGCCCTTTGAGACACTAGTGATTTAGGGCTATATAAGTAAACATTGATTGATTGATTAATAAAAAAAATAAAAATAAAAATTAAGTAACATTGGGTGCCAATAATCTTTGCCTGAGTGGTCGGAGAGAACTTATTAGGACAACAAATACAAGTAAAACTGTATTTAAATAATTTTTAATCAATTAAAAATCATTATAAAACAAATCACGATTTATATATAAATATATATATTGACAACCCTACATTTTATATACTACATTTAATGTAGTAGGTGTGTCAACAAATTCAAGATGGATTAAAGTTATTTAAAAAAGTATTGATTTCGAATCGAGAATCTTTTTAAATTGAGAATCCATTCTGAATCGAATCGTTAGCCCCAATAATTGAATCGAATCAGATCATGAGGTGCCCAAAGCATGACAGCCCTATTGCATATACTACATGTAATGTAAGAGGGGTGTCAAAAAATAAATAAATACCATTTTTCGAATACATAGCAATTCAAATTTGTAACGATCGTTAAATGATTCAAAAAATGTGAAATCCTTTTTTTATTTGTATTTTTTTCATAATGTGTCCTGTCTGACCACTCAGGTAAAAAGAACAGGCACCCAATGTTTTAAAAATTAGTGATTTTGAATCGAGAATCCTATTAAATCGAGAATCGATTCTGAACCGAATATTACCCCCAGGAATCGAATCGAATCATGTGGCGCCCAAGTATACATGGATTGTAGTACGGGTGTCCAAAAACATAAATATTTTAGGATGAATCGCAATTCTAATTTGTAACAATTCTTAATCGATTCAAAAAATAAAAAGTTGTTTTCAATTATTATTATTATTTTTAATATGTCCTGTCGAATTCTGAATCAAATTATTACCGCCAAAATAATTGAGTCTAATCATATGGTGCCCAAAGATTCACAACCCCTATTTTATATTCTTGCTGTAGATACTGCATGTATGTAATGTTGTAGGGGTTTGAAAAACAAAACAACATATACATACACACACACAAACACATACATACATTTTATATATATATATATACAGTATCTGCAGTAGATACTGCATATATGTAATGCTGTAGGAGTAAAAAAAAACAATATATATATATATATATATATATATACGTATATATTTTTTTTTTATTCAAACCCCTACAACATTACATATATGCAGTATCTACAGCGTGTAATATATATATATATATATATATATATATATATATATATATATATATATATATATATATATATATATATAATGTATGTATATATATATATATATATATATATATATATATATATATATATATATATATATATATATATATATATATATATATATATATATATATATATTAGGGGTGTGGGAAAAAATCAATTGAAATTTGAATCGGGATACTCATGTTGTGCGATTAAGAATCGTTCCTCATTTTTTGAAAAATGTATTTTATTTATTTATTTTTTAATCAATCCAACAAAACAATACACAGCAATACCTTAACAATGCAATCCAATTCCAAAACCAAACCTGACCCAGCAACACTCAGAACTGCAATAAACAGAGCAACTGAGAAGACACAAACACGACACAGAACAAACCAAAAGTAGTGAAACAAAAATGAATATTATCAACAACAGTATCAATATCAGTTACAATTTCAGCATAGCAGTGATTAAAAATCCCTCACTGACATTATCATTAGACATTTATAAAAAAAAATTAAAGAAAAGAACATCGCATCTCATAAGCTTGACAACACACTGTGTCCAATGTTTTCACAAATATAAAATAAGTCATATTTTTGGTTCCTTTAATAGTCCAAACAAATTTACATTATTGCAATCAGTTGATAAAACATTGTCCTTTACAATTATAAAAGCTTTTTTTTTTTTTTTTTACATCTACTACTCTTCTTGCATGTCTGCAGACCGGGGTAGATCCTGCTGAAATCCTATGTATTGAATGAATACGGAATCCTTTTAAATCCGGGAAAAAAATCGTTTTTGAATCGAAAAGTGTTTTGAATTGAAAAAAAAAAATCGATTTTGAATCAAATCGTGACCCCAAGAATCGATATTGAATCGAATCGTGGGACACAGAAAGTTTCGCAGCCCTAACATATATATACACACATTCTTTTTTAAAAACCCTACATTACATATATACAAAAAATATATATATTTTTTTTTTTCACACACACACAGAAATAATGTAAACTTTGCAAAAAAGACTTTCAAGTCAACTGTTGGTAACAGTTTACAAATATTTATTGATATCCCAAAAGCTTCAATAATCAAATATCCATCCATCCATTCATTCATTTTCTACCGCTTATTTCCTTTGGGGTCGCGGGGGGCGCTGGTGCCTATCTCAGCTACAATCAGGCGGAAGGCGGGGTACACCCAGGACAAGTCGCCACCTCATCGCAGGGCCAACACAGATAGACAACATTCACACTCACATTCACACACTAGGGCCAATTTAGTGTTGCCAATCAACCTATCCCCAGGTGCATGTCTTTGGAAGTGGGAGGAAGCCGGAGTACCCGGAGGGAACCCACGCATTCACGGGGAGAACATGCAAACTCCACACAGAAAGATCCCGAACCTGGGATTGAACCCTGACTACTCAGGACTTTTGTATTGTGAGGCAGACGCACTAACCCCTCTCCCACCGTGAAGCCATAATCAAATATGTTAAAGTAAATCATTAAATAATCAAAACAGATTTAGCAAAATCAATTCGCAATCAACAAAACTCATTTAAACAGTTACAACACAACATAATCTCATCACCAAAATAAACACCTCCGTCGAACTTGATGTATGGAGACCGAAACTCCAGCTCAGGACTGACAGCAGACTGGCAGACTTCTTTTTCTTCTTCTTTTATTTTTATGGCGGTTGGCAAGCAACCTTCTGGTGTGCATTACCGCCACCTACTGTAATGGAGTGTGGACCGAGGTGGATCCCTACTCTATATTCTTTTATTCAACCCAGTGTTTTTTAAATATGTGTATATTGCTTTATATCCTATGTTTTCTGAATGCAATCCTAATATACTTCCCACTTCTAACCTAATATTTTCTTTTGCTAACTTATTTTCCAGTATTTCTCTTTCTCTATTGTATTTCCTACATTGTATTAAAACATGGTCATAGACTGGCAGACAAATGGCATTTTGTAATTTAAATAGCCCACAGCTCCTCCCCCTATCTGGGACCAAATTGACAGGGGGAATTAAGAAAACAGTTTTTTTGTGAATCACAGCATAAATAACTATCTTATGTCTAAAAAAGTATTCACATAGTACTTTTGGATGTGTAGAACAGTCATTTTTGTACAAAGTGTCTTCAGGCTAAACACAACTTTCAAATGTCCAGTGTCCCTCCGCAACACCCAGCTCCTGACAATCATGGTTTGGCCCAAATTAGGCCTAATTAGTCAAGGCAGGTGTGCTCACCTGCAGTATATAAAGCCCTCAGCCCCTCCCTGACTCTCTTAACCGCGCATTCAGAGCCATGGTGAGTGAAAGGTAACAATTTGTTTGTTTGTTGACCATGCTTTACGCACGCACGCACGCACGCACGCACATATATATACAGTATATACAGTATATATATATATATATATATATATATATATATATATATATATAAATAACTCCTGACAATTGAGGGAACCCCTCATGAAACAGTTGTGTAAAGATGAAGTAGTCTTGTGATTTTTCCCACACATACATACATGTGTGTATGTATGTATAATATATACATATATACTGGGTACTTAATTGTGTGTATTTGTATTTAATACTTAATTTTGTGTAGATCTACTTAATACTAAATTGTGTCTAGCTGTACTTAATTGTGTGTATTTGTACTGGGTACATAATCTTGTGTAAATATACTTAATTGTGTGTATTTATACTTGGTACCTAATTGCATGTATTTGCATTTAGTACTTAATTGTGTGTAATTGTACTTAGTATTTAATTGTGTGTAGATGTACTTAGTATATAATTGTTTCTATATGTACTTAAATGTGTCTATTTTTATACTTAATATTTAATTAAGTATATATATGTATATATATATATATATATGTATGTATATATGTATGTATGTATGTATGTATGTATGTATGTATACGTATAATGTATTTCCTTGAATTGCTGCCAGAGCACTAATTAATTTAAAACCTCTTCTCACTTACCAAAGGTATGCAGTAAAAATTTGAGTGTGATGTAAGCTTGGACCTTAAATCCGACTGAATAGCTCTTAATTTTCTTCCCTTTATGCGATTTCAAATTACCGGTATTGAAATCAGCCTCCTCCATTTTGAAAATGATGACAGGGGAAGTGTCACTTGTGACTTCACGAGTTTGACCAGGCGGTAATACTAAGCATGCGCTAATTATTTTGCGAAGCGAATTCAATCCGGCAGTAATTCAACGCAGGCGTATACTATATGCCTTGAGGCAATTCAAGGAAATATAGTATATATATATATATATATATATATATATATATATATATATATATATATATATATATATATTTTTTTTTTTTTTTTTCAAATGAAACACAATTCTTATTCGTTACATTCTTAATAATATTTTACATTTTATTTTGTATTAATAAAAAAATAAAATGTCCTGTGCAACCACTCATGCCGAGAGAGCTGCCCCCCAATGTTATTAAAAAGTATTAATTTTGAAATGAGAATCATTTTGAATCGTTAATCGATTCTGAATCCAATCGTTACCCTCAAGAATCAAATCTTGTGGTCGCTAAAGATTCAGCGACCTACTT
This sequence comes from Nerophis ophidion, assembly GCF_033978795.1. Taxonomy (NCBI): domain Eukaryota; kingdom Metazoa; phylum Chordata; class Actinopteri; order Syngnathiformes; family Syngnathidae; genus Nerophis; species Nerophis ophidion. The sequence goes on along the minus strand of NC_084634.1, from coordinate 13,124,104 downwards.
TATATACACGCTGAAAATATATGTCAGGTAGTAGGGTTTTCAAAAATTTGCGCATTTTTGAATGAGTCGCAATTCTTAATCGATTAAATATATCATAAATCCATTTTAAAAAACTTTGCAAATATTTTGGGTTGAGTTAATTAAAGAAAATATTTTAGTAATATAGAAATTTATCAGAGCTGTTTATTTGATTGAGGAATGCAGTTAATCATATAAATTGATTTTAATCGAATTGTCACCCCCAAGAATTGAGTCAAGTCGAATTGAGTTGTGCCTAAAGATTCATCGCTCTATTTCACATACCAGCTGTAAATATATCTGTCATTTAAAATCTATTTTCGAATAAATTAATTATTTTTTATGATTCTTAATCGATTAACAATAAAAAATGTTCTTAAATCTGTCCTGTCCAACCTGTCAGGCAGAAAAAGAACTGGCACCCAATGTTATTAAAAACGTTGTAATTTTGCATCAAGAATCGTTTTGAATCGAGAAAGCGATTCTTGATTGAATCGAATCGTGTGGTTCCCAAAGATTCACAGCACTATAATGTATTAACACTCCCAATAACATGTGATATTTGCATATTTTGCTTATTTTAAGCGTACAAATTACAACTTTTCCGTTCAACCACAAACATTTAGCTTCATGGAGCGGAATCGCTAAGTGCAAAACAAAAAAATACAAAATTTGGACATAATTAAACAATCTCTTACTGTACACTGTCTGCTGTCACTGGGATAAGATGTTTGTATCTTCCCGTTTACATGAACAATTAATCATAATCCTCACGAAGTGCTAAAAACAAAAATGCCGCTAACAGGCATGTTTTCGCGTCTAAATTGGACGTCAAAGTTGACCAACATCCTTCTCCTATCCAGGTGAGAGGCATGATTTAGAATCTAGAATTAACTTTCACCAGCTCAGAGGCGATGCAGCAGCTCAGCATGTCCATATGGCAGCATAAGCTACACTGTAAACAAAAAATAAATAAAAAATGTTGTTTTTACAGGAAAACGCTGGCAGTAATTTCTTACAGTGTAGGGAGTTCTCTGATCATGTCATCACAAAAAAATAGTGGTTTTCGTAAGCCCTTATAATGGCAAAATATAGTTAATACTGTATATGGGTAGATGGAGTGTTGTTGGCCGTTTTATGGGCCCAATAGTGTGCTCACATTTGTTAGCTAGCTTGTGCTTGCCATATTTTACGACTTAGAATGCATTAAAAAAGGAAAACACATGTTCTTGTCTTATAGTGTGCTCACATTTGTTAGCTACCTTCTGCTTGCCATATTTTACGACTTAGAATGCATTAAAAAAGGAAAACACATGTTCTTGCAAAATTCCCCCCCAAAAAAGTGAATATTCTCTTTAAAAAACTGTGTCTCGACCCTTTGTTTTTTTTTGTTTTTTACCTCAAACGGTAAAATTCATCAATGAAGCGGGCTTCAGAAAAAACGTCAGCCAGGAGAGCCGACAAGACAAGCGCGCAGGGCGAACAAACAAGACGCGCGGGACAGAAAAAGGAGCCCATGAATAATGCATGAATAAAAATAAAAAAAGTCCCACTTTTAAGTGTTTATCTGAGCTTTCAGCTGGCTCCTCACCCCCTCCCTCCCCCCAGCACTTCCTGTCGCAACTTTGCACACTTTCCTCCGACATCCTCCCATGTCGGCGGGAGAGCGAGACTGATTGGTTTAATTATGTGAGCGGTGATTAAGTCAGAAGACTCATCAATACGAGATCCTGAGACGTGAATGCAGATCGCACGCTGAGAGCTGGGCTCCGTCGCCAGCAGGTGGCGCCCTTTTTGGGTCAAGGAGCACGCGTGAAAATGTCAATTAACGAATCGCAGGAAAGTCAAACTTGTTCCTAGTCGCCTCCTGCTCTGTCACCAATGAAAAAATACAACGACGATATTTCTACGGCGCACGTTGTTATTCCCGGGCTGAACAAGTGGGTGTGTTGGGGTCAAATATCAGTCAGGAAGACTTTAACTTCCATCAATTTTCTACCGCTTGTCCCTTATGGAGTCGTGGGGGGTGCTGGAGTCTATCTCAGCTCCATTAGGGCAGAAGGCGTTGTACACCCTGGACAAGTCTCTACATCATCGCAGGGCCAGTTTTAATGTTATTTTTTGTAATTTTGCATAAAAAAAACAAAAAAATAAGACTTATATTTAGTACAAAACATACATGAAATTAAATACAATATTGATTTAAAAAATAAGCATAGAAAAGTTGTTTCAAGTTTAAAAAGTCAGAAAAATTTTGCAACGAGGAGGCTCAAGAATAACCTAAAACTAAATAATTTAATAAATAAGTTTAAAAAAATGTATATCCATACACTTATATTTTTTCTTTTTTTTAATTATTTATTTTATTTCTTTTCATCAAAAAAAAGAATAAAAAAAATATATATCCATCCATCCATCTTCTTCCGCTTATCAGAGGTCGGTCCGCGGGGGCAGCAGCCTAAGCAGGGAAGCCCAGACTTCCCTCTCCCCAACCACTTCGTTTAGCTCTTCCCGGGGGATCACGAGGCGTTCCCAGGCTAGCCGGGAGACATAGTCTTCCCAACGTGTCCTGGGTCTTCCCCGCAGCCTCCTACCGGTTGGACGTTCCCTTAACACCTCCCTAGGGAGGCGTTCGGGTGACATCCTGACCAGATGCCCGATCCACCTCATCTGGCTCCTCTCGATGTGGAGGAGCATCGGCTTTACTTTGAGTTCCTCCCGGATGACAGAGCTTCTCAACCTATCTCTAAGGCAGAGCCCCGCCACCCGGCGGAAGAAACTCATTTGGGCCGCTTGTACCCGTGATCTTAACCTTTCCGTCATGACCTAAAACTTATGACCATAAGTGAGGATGGGAATGTAGATCAACCGGTAAATTGAGAGCTTTGCCTTCCGGCTCAGCTCCTTCTTCACCACAACGGATCAGTACGCATTACTGAGGACACCGCACTGATCCACTCTCCCCCCACTCATGAAAAAGACTCCAAGGTACTTGAACTCCTCCACTTGGGGCAGGGTCTCCTCCCCAACCCGGAGATGGCACTCCACCCTTTTCCGGGAGAGAACCATGGACTTGGACTTGGAGGTGCTGATTCTTATTTCGGTTGTTTCACACTCTGCTGCGAACCGTTCCAGTGAGAGCTGAAGATCCCGGCCAGATGAAGCCATCAGGACCACATCACCGGCCAGATGAAGCCATCAGGACCACATCATCTGCAAAAAGCAGGGATTTAATCCCGCGGCCACCAAACCAGAACCTCCTCAACGCCTTGACTGCGCCTAGAAATTCTGTCCATAAAAGTTATGAACAGAATCGGTGACAAAGGGGAGCCTTGGCGGAGTCCAACCCTCACTGGAAACGTGTTCGACTTACTGCCGGCAATGCGGACCAAGCTCTGACACTGATCGTACAGGGAGCGGACTGCCACAACAAGACAGTCCGATATCCCATACTCCCTGAGCACTCCCCACAGGACTTCCCGAGGGACAAGGTCGAATGCCTTCTCCAAGTCCACAAAGCACATGTAGACTGGTTGGGCAAACTCCCATGCACCCTCAAGAACCCTGCCGAGAGTATAGAGCTGGTCCACAGTTCCACGACCAGGACGAAAAACATACTGTTCCTCCTGAATCCGAGGTTCGATTATCCGGCGTAGCCTCCTCTCCAGTACACCTGAATAAACCTTACCGGGAAGGCTGAGGAGTGTGATCCCACGATAGTTGGAACACACCCTCCGGTCCCCCTTCTTAAAGAGAGGAACCACCACCCCGGTCTGCCAATCCAGAGGTACCGCCCCCGATGTCCACGCGATGCTGCAAAGTCTTGTCACCCAAGACAGCCCCACAGCATCCAGAGCCTTAAGGAACTCCGAGCAGATCTTGTCCACCCCTGGGGCCTTGCCACCGAGGAGCTTTTTAACTACCCCAGCAACCTCAGCCCCAGAAATAGGAGAGTCCACCAAAGATTCCCCAGGCACTGCTTCCTCATAGGAAGATGTGTTGGTGGGATTGAGGAGGTCTTCGAAGTATTCCCTCCACCTATCCACAAAATCCGGAGTCGAGGACAGCAGAACACCATCCCCACCATACACGGTGTTGACAGTGCACTGCTTCCCCTTCCTGAGGCGGCGGATAGTGGTCCAAAATCGCTTTGAAGCTGCCTGGAAGTCGTTTTCCATGGCTTCCCCGAACTCCTCCCATGTCCGGGATTTTGCCTCTGCGACCGCGGAAGCTGCACACCGTTTGGCCTGTCGGTACCTCTCCACTGCCTCCGGAGTCCTATGAGCCAAAAGAACCCGATAGGACTCCTTCTTCAGCTTGACGGCCTCCCTCAACGCTGGTGTCCACCAACGGGTTGTAGGATTACCGCCACGACAGGCAGGTCGTTATATACACTACGTATATAATTTTTTTTTTTTTTAAGAAAAAAAAAATATATTTTTAAATATTTTAGGAACACTGGACTATAAGCTGCAGATGTATACCGGTACTTTGTGAAATTATATATTATCATAAAAAAATGCAAAAACAAGGGAAAGAACGCCACCTGATTTCTGTTCGCGAATACAAATCCACATATTGGCCGCGTCGTTATATAAACCGCAGTGTTCAAAGTGTAGGAAAAAAGTAGTTGTTTAGAGGTAGGGAAATACGGTAATCACTTTCATATTCATGTCACCCGATATTGTAGCCTTGAGTAGGTTCTACTGTAGATCATGACATACTGTATATATATATATATATATTTCTTTTTATCGTTTTATTTAGTGGTTACTTTTTATTTTCCAGTCCGCTTAGTAGCCCAAAAAATGATTTTGGGGGGTTTTCTTCCATTTTTAAGGGGCTCTAATTATATTTAAAAATGTTTTATCAAGGTTGTAAACAGTATGTTATAACTGATTTGTTAACAATAATTATAATTTGTGGACATTTGTTCATCACCGTCACTCTTGGAACCACAACAGCACACACACAACTGGCTACAATATTTTGAACACTTGAAAAATGTTGCCTTTCTAAACATATGACACCATCATAAAATAATGTCTATTATTATAGTTATTGTGTGCTGTGGTGTGGAACTGTACTGCATCAAACTGACAGATGTTTATCATACTGTATTATGATTGAATGTAGTGCTGGGAAATAGCTCAAATGTCCATGAAAGCACCATTGCAAAAGACAAAGTCAAGCTAAAAAGACAGAAATAAAACATTAAAAAAAAAAACTATACACTATAAAGGACTTTGGTAAATATAATCTGCACTCACTAAATTTTAGATAAAACATTTTTTTTCATATGTTCGTCGCACAGGACTACAGGTCCCGGATATATACGTTGTGAAATTAGTTATTTTCACTGAAATATCTTCTATTTCCAAACGGTGCCTGTAACAAGGCAGTAAAACGGCTGATCAAACAAAACAGAAGTCCTTGTCATGGACCCACTAGCTGCGCATGCTAGCTCTCCAATCAGCTAAATAGACTCAATAACTCCACTGTGACATTTTGGTGAATTTACTGAGGAATTTGTAAAACTGAAACAATACAAAAAAAATTTCGTTGTAAGTTAATACTATCACAGACACTCGTAAATCTGTTAGCATAATAGCTCATGCTAACGAGGCTGATCACATGCATGAAAACACTACTACAGACGTCTCACACGGTACGCTTTAGTAAGCAAGAATGGTTTTAGTTATATTGTAAAACTTACAAACGTAACTTGGAGTGACCAATGAAGAATCAATTAGAACAGAAACGCTATGGACTTGTTTTTGTCAAGTCTTTGGGTTCATCAACACTTTCTGACGGAAAGTGTTGACGATATATACGTTATGAAATGAGTTATTTGCACAGAAATATTTTGTAAATGTTTATTTACATACCTTAAGTGTTTACAAATTGTGTCTGTAACAGGGCAGTAAAATGGCTGGTTAAACAAAACAGAAGTCGTCGTCATGGACCCACCTAGCTGTGCAAGCTCACTCTCCAATCAGCTAAACAGATAAGTTAGTTGAACTGAAACAATACAAAAATATGCAGTTGTAAGTTAATAATACTAACACATATGTAAATGTGTTAGCATAATAGCTCATTCTAACAACGCAAGCTTGATTACATGCACGAAAACACTCCTACAGACATCACACACGGTATGGTTTAGTACATAAAACTGGACTGACGGATGAAGAATCCTTTCGAGCAGAACCGCTATGGACCGGTTTCACTCTCGGTTAAGGCCATTAATACAGAAAGGACATTTTCGACCCGTAACACTTGCAGTTTAGCAAACACGTCTCAAATGAAGAGTTCAAAACATGACGACCGTTAGCGGGTGTCAGGTTCAAACTCTGATGACATCTATTAAACAGGACAAGAAGCAAAGAATCAAACATAGACAGAATTAAGTTTTGGCTCAATTTGAGGAGAAAAGTCTGGTCTGTACTCTTGTACAGTCTCCAGCACGCTCTGGTGAAAGATTGCACGCCTTCTCTTTTATTTGGACTTTCCCTGACCACATGTCAACAGATGCTTCCAAAGGGACGGGGTCGTAAACAGTACACAGAAAAGGCTGTAAAAAACAGTTCAAAGCAGAGGTTCGTAAAAGAGTTCAAAGAGAGGTCGTCTGGAACTTGGGCAGATCTTGCCTTCTCTCCGCTTTGTAGTTCTTGGGTTGAAACAATATCTTTCTGTTGATTACAATACATGAAAGAAACAGAAACACCATGTTGCTTCCCCCCCTACAGAGTGGAGTTTTACAAGCCTTACTCTTGCTAGGTTCAACGACATGTTTTGTGACACAAAGTTTTTTGTGATAACTTAGAAACAATTATTGTAACAGCGGGGACGACGCAACGTTTTGTACACGTCGGGGGGAAAAAGTAGCGGCTTATAGTCTGGCATTTAAGGTAGTTTAAAAGGCTTTTCGATCAAAAAAGAGAAATATGATTTGTTTTCTTGTTGGACTATTTTTAGTGATTTTAACAAAAGAGGACTGTTGTGTTGAATAAACCTTGCAAGATGTTTATTTTCAGGAGGGACACTTTCTGTTTGTGTTCATAGAAGACAAGCTCATGGGGTCACCTTCCGGCTCTTACGGACCATTTGGGGCACACATTGGGGGGGGGGGGGGGGGGCGTGCACGTGGAGGAAAGTGCACGTAGCCGCCAGTCAAGCGCGGAAAGGAAAAGTAGACAGACAACAAGCAAAGACCTCGTCTCGCTCGTAACTTAACCCCGGAGGAGGTACCGGTTGCCCCACTGGTTGCCTCGCACCCCTCCTCCCTTACTAAAATTTTTGTTCCCTTCGCTCTCTTTTCTCTGCCATTTTTTCCCCTCGGTATCATTCAGCTCTGGAAACCGTGCGGGCCGGCGATGAGCTCACGGCCGTCTCGGGTTTCAGAGCCGGACTGGAATGTGAGGGCAGCCACACGGAAAGGCAGAGGTGCCGCCGGGGGGGTCAAAGGTCTGTCGTCCCGGGTGGGGTTGGGTCTGCCTTTGTATGGACGATTTTTTTGGGGGTGGGACTGAGGGTCTGCAGTCCCGAGAACAAAACAGGACTTCAAGGGGGTCACGAGGAGCGGATATAGCCAGGCCGAAGAACGTCTGACAGCACTTGAAGACACTGGAAAACAGTTAGACACTAAAAACCTCCCTTAAGTGCCAGATTTATTGCTCACTCAATGTTCCCTCAAGGAATACAACTTTCTGGTCCTATCAGCGGGGGAGAACCAAGGAGACGAAACATGAGCAGAACCAAAAAGAAAGTAAACATTAGCTTTTGGGACGGCTGTTGTCTACGGTACTTTTTTGGCATCGACTGAATCACCTGAAATGGCGCCATGTTTTGGGACCCTTCAGCGTACGTAACGTTGACTCCCCTGTTCCGAAAATGCGCTAGCTTGCTGCTAATATACATTGGCTTTGCTGTTGACATGCTACTTATTAGCATTAGCTATTTTACATGACGATTTCAACACCTCCAAAGTTGATAACAAAAACTACAATGGCCGTGCCAGCAACTTAAGTGTTGCAGGTTCGATCCCCACTTCTGCCCTCTTGGTCACTGCCGCTGTGTCCTTGGGCAAGACACATTACCCACCTGCTCCCAGTGCCACCCACACTGGTTTAAATGTAACTTAGATATTCGGTTTCACTGTGTAAAATGCTTTGAGTCACTAGAGAAAAGCGCTATATAAATACAGTTCACTTCATTTCACTTTACCTCACGTTAAATGGTGCCATGTTTTGAGACCCTTTAACGTACGCAACGCCAGCTCCCCTGTTCCGAAAATGTGCTAGCTTGATGCTAATATACATTGGCTTTGCTGTTGACAAGCTACTGATTAGCATTAGCGATTTTACATCGCGATTTCAACACCTCCAAAGTTGATAACGAAAACTACAATGGAGAGGTTGGTCGAATGTCCGTGCCAGCAACTTAAGGGTTGCAGGTTCGATCCCCACTTCTGCCTTCATAGTCACTACCGTTGTGTCCTTGGGCAAGACACTTTACCCACCTGCTCCCAGTGCCACCCACACTGGTTTAAATGTAACTTAGATATTGGGTTTCACTATGTAAAGCGTTTTGAGTAACTAGAGAAAAGCGCTATATAAATATTATTCACTTCACTTCACTTTACTTCACATGAAATGGTGCCATGTTGCGGGACCCTTCGACGTACATAACGCCGACTCCCCTGTTCTGAAAATGTGCTAGCATGATGATAATATACATTGGCTTTCCTGTTGACATGCTACTGATTAGCATTAGCGATTTTACATGGCGATTTAAACGCCTCCAAAGTTGATAACGAAAACTACAACAGAGATGTATAGCTCGGTTGGTAGAGTGGCCGTGCCAGCAACTTGACAGTTGCAGGTTCGATCCCCGCTCCCGCCATTCTAGTCTCTGCTGTTGTGTCCTTGCCCAAGGACTTTACCCACCTGCTCCCGGTGCCACCCACACTGGTTTAAATGTAACTTAGATATTGGGTTTCACTATGTAAAGTGCTTTGTGTCACTAGATAAAAGCGCTAAATAAATATAACTCACTTCACTTTACTTCACGTTAAATGGTGCCATGTTTCGGGACGCTTCAGCGTACGTAACGTTGACTCCCCTGTTCCGAAAATGCGCTAGCTTGCTGCTGATATACATTGGCTTTGCTGTTGACATACCACTTATTAGCATTAGCTATTTTACATGACGATTTCAACACCTCCAAAGTTGATAACGAAAACTACAAGGGAGAGGTTGGTAGAATGGCCATGCCAGCAACTTAAGGGTTGCAGGTTCGATCCCCACTTCTGCCCTCCTAGTCACTGCCGTTGTGTCCTTGGGCAAGACACTTTACCCACCTGCTCCCAGTGCCACCCACACTGGTTTAAATGTAACTTAGATATTGGGTTTCACTATGTAAAGTGCTTTTTGTCACTAGATAAAAGCGCTAAATAAATGTAACACGTGAAATGGTGCCATGTTTCGGGACCCTTTAACGTACGTAACGCCGGCTCCTCTGTTCCGAAAATGCGCTAGCTTGATGCTAATATACACTGGCCCTACTGTTGACATGCTACTGATTAGCATTAGCGATTTTACATGGCGATTTCAACGCCTCCAAAGTTAATAACGAAAACTACAACGGAGATGCGTGTTACAATAAAATGTCTGGTGCGTCATAAGTGCAATACGCAGAGTATTAACACTTCTTAGGGTGCAACAAAATTGTTTTTAAAAGATGAAAACTAAATAAATCTTTTTTATGAGACCTTTTCTGATGTCCTTAAATGCTTGGCCCATTTTTGTCTCTTTCTCCCACCAGTCACACGCTTCTAACAGTCATAAAAATAATGTTAAGCGTCTCATCCAGAGCACACATTTCTATTTGAAATGGTTTTAAATCGATGAAAACTGTATAAATATTTTTTTATGAGACATTTTTTGGTGACCTAAAATGCGTGGTCCATTTTTGTCTCTTCTTCCCACCAGTCACACACTTCTAAACTTCATAATAATAGCGTTAAGCTTTACATCCAGAGTAGACATTTTTATTTACAATTGTTTTAAACTGATGAAAACTATGTCATTCATTTTTTATGAGACATTTCCTTGTGTCCTAAAATGCTTGGCCCATTTTGGTCTCTTTTTCCCACCAGTCACACACTTCTAACCTTCACAATAATAGCGTTAATCGTCACATACTGGGTAGACATTTTAATTTAAAATTGTTTTAAATAGATGAAAACTATATACATTTTCTTGATTAGACATTTTCTGGTGCCTTCAAACATTTGATTGATTATTGTCTCGTTTTCCCACCAGTCACACACACTTCCAACCTTTACAATAATAGCGCTAAGCATCACATCCAGACTAGAAATTTCTATTTAAAACTGTTTTGAATAGATGAAAACTATATCAATCTTTTTTTAGAGATTGTGTGGTGCCCTGAAATGTTTGGTTACTTATGATCTCGTTTTCCCACCAGTCACACTCTTCCAACCTTCACAATAATAGCACTGTCACATCTCGATTACACATTTCTATTTAAATTGTTTTGAATGAATGAAAACTGTATTTTTTTTAAAGACACATTTTCAGGTGTCTTTAAACGTTTGATTAAATATTGTCTCATTTTCCCACCAGTCACACAATTCCAACCTTCACAATAATAGCGTTAAGCGTCACATCCAGACTAGAAATTTCTATTTAAAACTGTTTTAAATAGATGAAAACTATATCAGTCTTCTTTCATGAAACATTTTGTGGTGCCCTGAAATGCTTGGTTGAATATGGTCTCGTTTTCCCACCTGTCTCACACTTCCAACCTTCACAATAATAGCACTGTCACATCCCGATTACACATTTATATTTAAAATTGTTTTGAATAGATGAAAACTGTATTTTTTTTTTAATGAGACATTTTCTGGTGTTTTTAAACGTTTTATTAAATATTGTCTCGTTTTCCCACCAGTCACACACTTCCAACCTTCACAATAATAGCGCTAAGCATCACATCCAGACTAGAAATTTTCTATTTAAAACTGTTTTGAATAGATGAAAACTATATCAGTCTTCTTTCATGAGACATTTTGTGGTGCCCTGAAATGCTTGGTTAATTATGGTCTCGTTTTCTCACCAGTCACACACTTCCAACTTTCACAATAATTGCACTAAGTGTCACATCCAGATTACACATTTCTTTTTAAAATTGTTTTGAATAGATGAAAACTATATCAATCTTTTTTTAGAGATTGTGTGGTGCCCTGAAATGTTTGGTTACTTATGATCTCGTTTTCCCACCAGTCACACACTTCCAACCTTCACAATAATAGCACTAATTGTCACTTCCAGAGTACACATTTCTATTTAAAATTGTTTTGAATAGATGAAAACTGTATTTTTTTTAATGAGACATTTTCTGTGGTTTTTAACGTTTTATTAAATATTGTCTCGTTTTCCCACCAGTCACACACTTCCAACCTTCACAATAATAGCGCTAAGCGTCACATCCAGACTACAAATTTCTATTTAAAACTGTTTTGAATAGATGGAAACTATATCAATCTTTTTTTAGAGATTGTGTGGTGCCCTGAAATGTTTGGTTACTTATGATCTCGTTTTCCCACCAGTCACACACCTCCAACCTTCACAATAACAGCGCTAAGTGTCACATCCAGACTAGACATATATATTTAAACCTGTTTTGAATAGATGAAAACTATATCAGTCTTCTTTCATGAGACATTTTGTAGTGCCCTGAAATGCTTGGTTAATCATAGTCTCGTTTTCCCACCAGTCACACACTTCCAACCTTCACAATAATAGCGCTAAGCACCACATCCAGACTAGAAATGTTCTATTTAAAACTGTTTTGAATAGATGAAAACTATATCAGTCTTCTTTCATGAGACATTTTGTGGTGCCCTGAAATGCTTGGTTAATTATGGTCTCGTTTTCCCACCAGTCACACACTTCCAACGTTCACAATAATAGCACGAAGTGTCACATCCAGATTACACATTTTTTTTTAAAATTGTTTTGAATAGATGAAAACTATATAAATCTTTTTTTAGAGATTATGTGGTGCCCTGAAATGTTTGGTTACTTATGATCTCGTTTTCCCACCAGTCACACACTTCCAACCTTCACAATAATAGCACTAAGTGTCACTTCCAGAGTGCACATTTCTATTTAAAATCGTTTTGAATAGATGAAAACTATTTTTTTTTAATCTGACATTTTCTGGCGTCTTTAAACGTTTGATTAATTATTGTCTCGTTTTCCCACCAGTCACACACTTCCAACCTTCACAATAATAGCGCTAAGCGTCACATCCAGACTAGAAATTTCTATTTAAAACTGTTTTGAATAGATGAAAACTATATCAATCTTTTTTAATGAGACATTTTGTGGTGCCCTGAAATGCTTGGTTAACTATTGTCTCGTTTTTCCACCAGTCACACACTTCCAACCTTCACAATAATAGCACTAAGTGTCACATCCAGATTACACATTTCTATTTAAAATTGTTTTGAATAGATGAGAACTGTATTTTTTTTAATGAGACATTTTCTGGTGTTTTTAAACGTTTGATTAAATATTGTCTCGTTTTCCCACCAGTCACACACTTCCAACCTTCACAATAATAGCGCTAAGAGTCACATCCGGACTAGAAATTTGTATTTGAAATTGTTTTGACTAGATGAAAACTATATCAATCTTTTTTTAGAGATTGTGTGGTGCCCTGAAATGCTTGGTTACTTATGATCTCGTTTTCCCACCAGTCAAACACTTCCAACCTTCACGGTATAGCTCGGTTGGTAGAGCGGCCGTGCCAGCTACTTGAGGGTTGCAGGTTCGATCCCTGCTTTCGCCATCCTAGTCACTGCCGTTGTGTCCTTGGGCAAGACACTTTACCCACCTGCTCCCAGTGCCACCCACACTGGTTTATATGTAAAAATTAGATATTGGGTTTCACTATGTAAAGCGCTTTGAGTCACTAGAAAAAAAGCGCTATATAAATATAATTCACTTCACTTCACAATAATAGCGCTATGCGTCACTTTCAGAGTACACATTTCTATTCTAAAAATGTTAAATAAAATAAAACTTCATCTATTTTTAATTTGACATTTTATAGTGCCCTGAAACGTTTGGTTGATTATTGTCTCGTTTTCCCACCAGTCAAACGCTTCCAAACTTCACACAAATGACACTATGCATCACATCCAGAGTACACATTTATATTTAAAAATAGTTTTGAATAGAAGAAAACTACATCAAGGTTGAAACACATTTTTGTCTCTTTTTCCCACCAGTCACACGCTTCCGTCCTTCACAGTAACAGCGCGACACGCCACATTCGGATGACACATTTTGGAGAATACTGATTAATGTTGATGTTGTTTTTGTTTTGTGGAGGGCCCCATTTGACTAGGCCCCCAATGACTGTGGGGTTTTCCTTGGGCTCCCAAAGGACACAATACACCCCTGCCTTAGAAGCCAGGTTTAAAAACATATATTTGTTTTGGAAAAAATCGGGAAGCACCAGTTGTAGACCATGGCTGACCCAAAATCAGCCTTGTCAGACCAACTAAGCTGGGATACAAAACCCTCCTGATTAGTGATTGCAGGCAGGTGAGGCCACTGATCACTAATCAGGAGGAGGTGTGGAAATTCAGCGTTGAAGACGAACCAAAAACCGGAAGATGAACCAAAAATAAGGACAACAGCAGACTTGTATTCATGTTTGGCACATTTCCAGGATACGTCATTGTTATCGGACAATTTCCATAGTTCCGTATTAGTTGTGTCCAATAAAACCCCATCCCAGTCCGGGACTACGGGGCTAGACCACAAGGTCAATAACCACCTTATCCTCACATTGAGTATGAATATGACACATTTCGCAAGTCTTTTTTTTTTTTTTTTTTCCTGATCTCGGATATTTTCGCCCTGCCTCTGCGTTAGTAGGAAGCGTATCACTTTGACACCCAATAAATTCCTAACGCAAACCGAGCCGGCGGTCTCGCTCTTTGTTTTGCTGGGTTTTATGATCAAATCAGGCAAAGCAATATTATCCCTGAACGCAGCAAAGCCTCCCTTCTGGTTTGAATCCAGCACAGGAAGGATCTCTTTTCCAAACATGAACAGACTTTGTCGTTTTAAAGTATCATTGTGGTTTTATCAAATAACGCGTATCTAAATATTAGGGCTGTGAATATATTGGGCACCACACGATTCGATTCCATTCTTGGGCGTAATGATTCGATTATAAAACTATTCTTAATTCAAAATCAATACTTTTTTTATAATATCATTGAGTGCCAGTTCTATGATTAAGTCCATTCCTCCATAAAACAAACTGTGATTAATTCCTATATTACTTTAAAGAAAACTGGTTTTGTTGAATAAAAACTTTTGCAGGGTGTACCCCGCCTTCCACCCGAATGCAGCTGAGTTAGGCTCCAGCACCTCCCGCGACCCCAAAAGGGACAAGCGGTAGAAAATTTTAATCAAATATTTCATAAAGTCAAATACAAAAAAAGAAACAAGAGAAGTATCCAACACTTCTTTTTTTCTAAAGTAAATCTGTTTTAAACTTATATATATATTTATATATATATATATATATATATATATATATATGTGTATATCTGTATATATCAATCAATCAATCAATCAATGTTTACTTATATAGCCCTAAATCACTAGTGTCTCAAAGGGCTGCACAAACCACCACGACATCCTCGGTAGGCCCACATAAGGGCAAGGAAAACTCACACCCAGTGGAACATCGGTGACAATAATGATCCAGTGGGACGTCTGTGACAATAATGATTATGAGAACCTTAGAGAGGAGGAAAGCAATGGATGTCGAGCGGGTCTAACATGATACTGTGAAAGTTCAATCCACAATGGATCCAACACAGTCGCGAGAGTCCAGTCCAAAGCGGGTCCAACTCAGCAGCGAGAGTCCCGTTCACAGCGGAGCCAGCAGGAAACCATCCCAAGCGGAGGCGGATCAGCAGCGCAGAGATGTCGAGGCGGATCAGCAGCGCAGAGATGTCCCCAGCCGATACACAGGCAAGCAGTACATGGCCACCGGATCGGACCGGACCCCCTCCACAGGGGAGAGTGGGACATAGAAGAAAAAGAAAAGAAACAGCAGATCAACTGGTCTAAAAAGGGAGTCTATTTAAAGGCTACAGTATACAAATGAGTTTTAAGGTGAGACTTAAATGCTTCTACTGAGGTGGCATCTCGAACTGTTACCGGGAGGGCATTCCAGAGTACTGGAGCCCGAACGGAAAACGCTCTATAGCCCGCAGACTTTTTTTGGGCTTTGGGAATCACTAACAAGCCGGAATCCTTTGAACGCAGATTTCTTGCCGGGACATATGGTACAATACAATCGGCAAGATAGGATGGAGCTAGACCGTGTAGTATTTTATACGTAAGTAGTAAAACCTTAAAGTCACATCTTAAGTGCACAGGAAGCCAGTGCAGGTGAGCCAGTACAGGCGTAATGTGATCAAACTTTCTTGTTCTTGTCAAAAGTCTAGCAGCCGCATTTTGTACCAACTGTAATCTTTTAATGCTAGACATGGGGAGACCCGAAAATAATACGTTACAGTAGTCGAGGCGAGACGTAACAAACGCATGGATAATGATCTCAGCGTCCTTAGTGGACAGAATGGAGCGAATTTTAGCGATATTACGGAGATGAAAGAAGGCCGTTTTAGTAACGCTTTTAATGTGTGCCTCAAAGGAGAGAGTTGGGTCGAAGATAATACCCAGATTCTTTACCGTGTCGCCTTGTTTAATTGTTTGGTTGTCAAATGTTAGAGTTGTATTATTAAATAGAGTTCGGTGTCTAGCAGGACCGATAATCAGCATTTCCGTTTTTTTGGCATTGAGTTGCAAAAAGTTAGCGGACATCCATTGTTTAATTTCATTAAGACACGCCTCCAGCTGACTACAATCCGGCGTGTTGGTCAGCTTTAGGGGCATGTAGAGTTGGGTGTCATCAGCATAACAGTGAAAGCTAACACCGTATTTGCGTATGATGTCACCTAGCGGCAGCATGTAGATGCTGAAGAGTGCAGGGCCAAGGACCGAACCCTGGGGAACTCCACACGTTACCTTAACGTAGTCCGAGGTCACATTGTT